>NC_047162.1:8550000-8852500 GCF_009819705.1 Hippoglossus hippoglossus | reverse complement strand
GCCGTCCAAGGTTCCAGACCAGATTTCTCCTCCGATTCTCCGGGGGTGGCCCTAACCCTAACCCGAAATCCGTGTAGTGTGAGCCCAGCTTTAGTGTTGTACAGTATACAGTGGTAAAAAGAGACTGGGATTGTGCCCTTGTGAATTTTGCCTAATGAAACTGGAAACTGGACTCTGACAGCGGTATTTTGTTTTAAGCTCTGACCTCCAGGGACAGGAACAAGGAAGAAGGTAATTTTCTCATGCTAGTTAATAAACCATCGGGATTTAACATTGTAACCAGCAGACCATACTGTGTACTGTGTGAGAGTCCAAGTAGGGACACTTCTCAAGTGATGACACTACTTTAACTTCACTGAAAGCTTGAGTAACAATATATCATACGCACCTGCTTATTCTGCAAAATAACAAAAATATATAAGTTCAGGTCAGATTGTTCTCAGAAAACTAAACAAAAATGCCTTTCTCGTAACTGCAACCCAACCTTCACTTTGACAAACAAGAAAGTGGTGCAAACAGTTAACAGTCACCAAAGTTTATAATGATACTTCACATGGGACAGATCCAAAATTGGGGAAAAGTTGGTGAGAAACAAACGTAGTGGAAAAAGAAAATGATTGGAACCATCCAGTGCGAGCCACAATGTTTCACAACCACCAAACAACCAACACAGGGGTGTGTAATCACTTCCACAAATTGACTATTTGCACATGGCAATTATGTTACATCCAGGAAATGTAGGTTTGTTTCTGGGACAAAGCCTGTTTTGAAACATAGAGGAAAATAGATAGGAGTGGCTTGGGAGCGATAACTCCAAACCTCTAATGATGTTCGATAGAGAAGGATTTCCCACCACAAGCATTTGGTGACATGGGCAGGCTCAAACTCTGAGGAAATTGAGTTTGGCAGCAAGCGGAGAATAATGCCACATGTGTTGATGGTTATACCTCAGCAGTTTTCTCATGGGAAACTCCAACCGTTTCAGCTTTTCTCTGATTAATAAAAACAGGGATTCCTTGCCTGTCTGTGTTCAAACATTAACTGGCATGTTAAGGGTCTATTATAACCAACACAGTCATCTGACTTCGCTCCCTTCTCTCAGGTTCCCATACTCACTCTTGGCATTCTGTCGAGATTTTCAGCTCTTTGGTTCTTCCCAGGAAAATTCTCACGAGCGCGCCAAAGTTGCCTGTTCTGGGATTGTTTTCAACTTGAAAAAAAGACAGGAGAAGACAACTTACAAACAAGCATTACATAAGCTACGGAAACATTATATGATACATATCTCAAATATATATTTAAAAGGCAGGTTCATATTATAGCCAACATACTAAAGAGCTTTGCCAGGGGGATGACAGCTTCTTCCAGCAACTTAGAGTCTCCACTGTTAACATGAAACAAGAAGAGAGAAGATTAGAGCATGCTTTTAAGATATGCAAGTGAAATGGATCAGGAAGAGCTACTTGCTTGTATCATCTGCCCTCTACTGGCATCGACTGCAATTAACCGAAAATGTATGGAAACCGATATCTAAAACCTCTAAACGACTTGCTTAAGACGGTTAATTCATTAATAATATTCGGGGTAAAAGTTAGAAATAATTGTGATATTGATTTGAAGTCATGTTGCCCTGTCCTAACTGTCATGCTATAAAACTGCATCATATCCAAGTCCTAATAGCACTAACATTTTTGGTCATTTGCAACTGTTGCAGATCTGCAGAGATATAGTAAGTCATGGAAATCCTTGTGCAAGTGAGAATGAGATGCACAGAGACATGATAGGATGTGCTGCATATTTGTATGTCATATATTAACTGGTTTATTGAATAAGTGTCTATGTTTAAACAAACTAATGTCATCGATACATTTTCATTAACGTTCAGTCTGGATTCTGCTCTAGGGGACAGCTCTGTCAAGGCACACAGTCAACTAATGACTTATTCAACTAAATTAATAAACCAACTGAAATAGGCAAAGCAGCATAGATTGTGACTCCACTTGTTGCTAAATGCTCTTCAGCTGATCCCTGACTGCAGCTCCTTTCCTGTAGTAAGGAGGATGTGTAATAGTGGGGCGGTCTGAGAGCATTGCACTTTACCTGCTGGTGGGACTGATGAAGGTGAAGGAGATGAGCTGGTTCCAGAACGGGTCATTCTCCGATATGGACTCTGTGCCCACCAGGGCCTTGAGGCTTGGGTTATCGGACAACTCACTGACCTGGCTGGTGTTGGCTCCCATCTCTGCTGGCTCCACTCAGCCAGACGCACCACTCTTCACAGTGTTTTCACCAGGCATATGCCAAATGCTGGAGCAGAGGAACTCTTTTTAATCTTTGGTGCCTTCAGAAATAATTAACAACCATTAACCAACAATTATGCATTTCTAAAATCATATTGCAGAATGTTATGCTTATGAGACTGTATTTATTGTCTTATGAGAGACTATAAATCTGCTTGTATTTGACAAAGAGCAATTACTGCTCTCTGTCTGCACACCCAAATATGTGCAATAGGAGGTGTCCTGATGGCCCCAGGGTTAAAGGCGTGATCAAAGAATCACAGTTTCTTCAGTTCGAGTTTGGCTGGAAAAGAACCTTCATTTGTTCTACAATGTAGAATCTACATCATGATAACGGGAGAAATCAAACCCCAACCCGCATTTAAAGGTTAAAATGAAACAGCTTCAGAGGTGTCTCAACTTCATGGTCAATTTGGAGGATTGTTTGTGGCACTGTGTTTTGCATTATATATTCAAGTAGGGCTGGACGATGAGGCAAAAAAATGATCGAAGCAAAAACTTTCATATCAGTTGATATAATTTATATTTCTTGAAGTTAAAAGATTTGTGCTCCTATGTGAAGCAACAAACACTTTTACCTCCTCACTGCGCTTAGACAATGCATAGACAATTCATAGATGAGTTATATTGCTATTGCTGAAACTTATTTTTGCAATAATAACAGATATTGTTTTATTGCCAAGCCCTAGGACCATTATTTGTTCCAAGTTAATCCTCCATCTCTCTCCTCTCATTTCATGTCTGTCTGCACTATCTGATCTCGGGTAAATGCCAAAAAAATCACTCACCACATAAAAGGTTATAAAGTTCAGTTTTCATTGAAACCGTTTGAGAGGTGTTGTTTAAACTATAAGATCAATTTGCAGGATGTACTGTGTATTGCATTATAATAACAGGTGTACTATAATATTATTAACTAGAAAATTTAAGAGCGAGAGAGAGAGCAGATAGCTACGCACTAGCAGGCATACGCACTAGGCGCACATCATAATTTGTGCATCCTATTCATATGAGTAAATGAAAGCTAAATAACAGAACAACCTGAATATGTCACCCTTCTTGGAGGCAGGATTCATTACAGGACTGTTGCAGTAGATTTAGTTTAGTGAACCCAATTAAACAAAATAGAGTTGTGCTCATCCGGTTCCAAATCACTCAGTGATCCACGGAGAGGCCAACAGGACGGGCTGGCACACAGCGAAGCAGGACGTGTGTGTTGTGTTCGTAAAATGACACACCTTTGACATACAGGTGTAGCCAGTGAGCCAACATTTACTCAACGCAATGCAGATACCACAAGATGCCAGAAATAACATGCCATTAACTTATTATACTCTTAATGTCAAGTAAGACTAAACTTTAGTTCCCATGTGGAGTGTGCTCTGCTGCCTCCTTCTTCTCTTCCTCTGTGTTTTCTGCTGCTTCGACCAACTTGACCTGACGTTAGCTAGCGCATCCTGTTTTCGAGCGCAGGAAATAGTCTGCGCCTCCGCACGGGTTTGACAGTTACCACGTAATAGTCACAGCCCGACACCAGCGTCAAACACCAGCTGTGTGTGTGTGAGTCTCGTCGGTGTCTCCTGTTCACCGGTGGTTAGTGGAGTCAGTGTCCGGGGAGAAGCTAACGTCCCCGGCTTGTTTGCAATCAGCTGAGCGCTCATCTTACCTGTCAGAGACGCTTCTTCACCTCCCGTCGCTCCCTCGGCTCTCACCACCGGTAATGGCGGATTGTTTATGCTCACGCGAATTGTCGGTTTAGTCCGGTTTGTGCGTAGAGTTCGGTTAACGAAAGTAAACACTTGGAATTGTGTGGAATGTGAAGCTGTTGAGTTGACTCGACACACTCCTGTCCTCCATGTTTTACACGTCGCTACCCCTTGCGCGATGACGTCGTCTGCGTCAGTGACGTTGCAGATAGAAATAGGGCTGATAGAGGAGCCCGATCTAAACTTTGCATTTCTACCTGTGCTCCCAATTTTACTCACTGATTCAGAGAAAAATTCTATAAAGAGTAAACACACAGAAATACACACTAGTGCACACTGTATGTATCAATTTATGATAATCAAGGAAAAGAAAATACATTTTTGACCATCAAAACAAGGTATAACAAATAGACTAATATGTTCCTTTGTACGTACAATACAGTATTTGTTTTAAAAAGAGGACAACGAAAGATTAAAAACAAGTCGAGATTTAATATATTTTTTTAAAGAACCAATAAAACTGATATTATCACATTCATTTTGTATTACTTGTCTTGCACAGCAATATATGAATGAATAAAACATGGAGGACATCTTATTTGTAATGCATAGAAACTGGATGCTTCCCCCAGAGTTAAATTAATAACGTTATTGCGGAATAAAGTTTGTCCCAGCTTTCTACTGAGTTTTGTGGAAAGCTACCAGAGTTGACCTTACTGAAGATAAACACCTGGATTATATTTCTAATTCTAGCTGAGATATATATTCTTTAATTGTTGACATATTCTTAAGACGATTTTAAATGACTGATTTCTTTTAATGTCAAGGTGTACATTTAGATCTGATTCAGTGACCACACAAGATTTCGGGCCAAAAACACCTACACTACCTAATTTTAATAGATCTCATTTGTAACTATTACATTTGAGAGGGAAGTTTATCTACACTATATTTACTATGCCACCTCTCCCTTTAGTAGGAGTAGAAAGAATGGAGTATAGATATAAGGTCTGAATTATTTATTTTCTTCCAGTTTTGTCATCTTTGCAGAGACATCTTGTTTATATAGCATTTGGAATGTTAAAAATTGTATCCTTAGTGAATTTCCAATATAAAGTGAGAATGATGGTTTGTGTGGAAGCACAGCAGAGTATTGCAACAATAAATGAGCATCTTTTTTTATTTGAAAGTTCGGTTTTAACAAGTTTGACAAAGGAACATTATTCCATTATTCAATAAAGTGAATGCATATATTATTTAATTAGTAACAGAGAAAATATAACAACCATAAACCAATTTCATAATTTTAATGTAACAATAGAGAAAATAAAATCAAACATTCAGACATAAGTTTGGAAGGTTATAAAATCCACTCAATTCAAAGAAGACTGATAAGTTAATTCATAGTTCATCTATATTATATTACTGGAATATTTACATTGTTTTCGATGCATTATAAACATTTGAAGTTGTCAGTCTGTCTTCTTATCTGCTGCTATAGTCGATCCATTGGCAGTGGCGTCCCCATTGCTTTCAGCCTAAAACGAAAAAGAACATTTCTTAAAAACAACTCATGAAAGAGGCTGGAAGCTAACACAGTATTAGTCACGATGTGGTCATGTGAAACCCAAATTAAACCCTCAGTATTCAATTTATATATTTTTAATATGATAAAATACATGAGCTGTGTTTAGGTGGCTGCTGTTTGTATATTAGGCAAGTTGTGGAAACATAATTATTCTTGTAGAAATTCAGATTCTGAAATCACTGCAATGGAGAAAAGTTTAAAATTAAGCTGAAAGCAATACCACAGTAAAAAATACAATTTGTATCATTAAGTATACCAGGGTATCACAAATGCAAAAAGCCATGATATAAATCATTAACTTACCTTAATTGTCCCATTGCTGTTTTCACTAACTTTTTGGTCACTCATTCCCGTCTCCTGGACGGCTTTTTTGGTCCAGAATGTGTTAATGATTGGTGAGATGAAGGGATACAGGATAGGCTCCAGGAACCTCTTGTAGACCCACAAAAGGACAGGAATCACAATACAGGGAATGCACACCATGACTGTGGCGAAAACAAGACGTGCAAAAGGAAGAACCTGAAACAGAGAAGGAGGATATTAAGAAGGGGACTTTATACATTTCTATTGTGTCAATGTGACTGGAAATACAGATATTACATTGATCATTTCTCAGAGAAGTTTGAATTGTTTAGAATTTTTCCAAACCCTAGTTGAGGGTTAGGGACAGAGGATGTCACATCTTGTATAGATTGTTAAGCCCTATGGCAAAACCAAATTTGGTTGATTAATGACTTTCTATATACTGTTTTTGTCCATGAGGCCACTGTAAATATCAAAGTAGCAGACTGATATTGATAACTGTGAGCATACAAAGAGGTTCTAATAATTAGATAAACAATCTGTGGTAGTAGGTTCAAACAAGATGGTTGCAAAGTCTTGTGGGTTCGATTTTTTTCGGGAAAATGAGGTCAGTGACTGTGTCCGGACTGTGGACGGAGACAGTGCAACAGGATCACAATTGGGAAACACTAAATAAACTTTATTTACAGAACACAAACATTGTCAAATTATCAAAATAGTTTCAATCTATTTTTCTGTTAAATGACTAATCATGTCAGCTCTGACATAATTGTTACTCAAAAATCGTAATTTGTAAAGTAACCAGTGGAAGAAGCTGTCAAATGTAGGAGTGAGAAGTAAAATGTTACCCTCTGAAATACAGTGAAGTGTGATGTGGCATGATGAATGTTTAACTTGTGGTGAATGAAGGATTACTAAACCGGATGATACATTTCTAAGAGGATGTGTGTGGTGTCCGGCTGTATAAATGTTTGATAGAGATAAAGATGATCACTGCAGTGTCGACAGATTGTCACATGTGACGTGAGAACAGCAGAGGTCAAACCGTGACTGGTCAGGTTTACAGTGATGAAATACGACCTGTAGCCTGAGTTTATTCAGAAGAAAGAAAAACTATGGTTCCTCAATCCTGCATCAGCACTTTACAAACGCAAAGCAATAACTACCACTGAGTTGTAGTGTATTGTATTGTATTGTATTTGTAAGCACCAGACATCCTATTCTAGTGGCACTAGTTTTTACTGTATTTAATGTTATTCTGCCATCCACAGACGTGTGTTGTGTTTTTATGGGGTGGGGGTCGGGTGGTTCTCATTAACAACTTTAGATCTTTAGTCTTTAGTCTGAAACAATCCGAGTCCGCACCTGACAACAGGTCATGTGCTATTACCTCGTTACTGATTAGAGAAACACAGTCGACATGTCAGGCTGTTAGCTAACGTTAGCTTCCGGTCGTCGCTCGGTGGCTAAAGCTACAGCTGTTTGTAGCTAACCTGGCGGCTGGACAACATCTAACCACCCGCGTGACTTTAAACAAGTAGTGATACTAACCTGTGTGATCACAAAACACCGGCGTGGTCACGTTAAATCAGCGCGATCGAGCTTTTCTCTCCTGTGTTTTGGACGCTGAGGCGAAATCTCCGGAATGTTAGCACCACGCATGCGCAGCGACGTATATCCGTAGAAGAAGAGAGAGAAGCGGAAGTAACCCGCCGCGGCGCAGTGCTTCAAAACAACCGAGTGAGTTTCTGAATTACTGCTTTGTAAGTGACTCACACACACACAGCACCGCCGCCAATAAGACATTGAAAAGGTTTTATTCACCGAATACACCAGCTTGTACAAAGCGTTAGCATAGTGGCAGAGTTAGCGACAGTTAGCCATTTGTTTTAAACGACGTACGAAATACGTGTTCCCCTGTCACGTAGCCTAGCTTAAAATAGAGCCATAAGATACAGGGAAATGACACTTCACTGTGTTTGTTGTACAGTTTTACATGATGTTGTTCTAATAGTCGTCTGATATTCACTTGAACTGAGAGACTCGCCCACATACTCTGGTTTTACAAAACAGTTTCAAACAAATCCAGTCCTGAGTTGTCGAGTGTATATATATATATAGTGGTTTTTGGGGCTGGATCTGGTCTGTTAGTGAATTAAAGTAAAATAATCATTTTTCTGTGTTTTCACAAATGTAATAAATGTTTCATTAATCTGAATCTGAGTTTTAAATTGTCTTTAGCATCTTTGGTTTCAGTACAATTGAATTGTTTGGAATTTCCTTGCACCTGAGTATAATGGAAATAAAGATCTTTGAAAATTGGATCCAGTCCAAAGTTGGTACGTCTAAGTTAAGTTATTTTTGATCTGGAGCTGACTGATGTGGTCTCTTTTGTGTAAACTTCAATCAATTCAATTCAGCATCATGCTTGAATATCATCCTATCTAAGTTGTAATGGAAGAGATGAGTGTTTAATGAAGCTGCTTTATCAGTTTTTCTCTTCCTGCCCTGTGTCTTCATTTCAGCGGCACAATGCCTCTGTCCACCCAGTCTCAAGCTGATGATGAACAATACGTTTTAGTGGCCAGTTTGGATAACGCCCGCAATCTCTCCAACATACTGAAAGCCATCACCTTCAAGGACCATGCCCTCTTCAACGCTACACCCAACGGCCTGAAGGTCACCGTGGAGGACTCCAAGTGTCTGCAAGCCAATGCGTTCATCCAGGTGTGTTTACATTTATAATACACCTTGAAAATGTTCATTGAGTGCGTTGAGCGAGTCCTGGTTTGTCCAGAGTGTAACACTGCGTTGTATGTCCTTTTAATGGTGACATTATAAACAGTAAACTCTTTTTTTTATTACAGGCTGAGATCTTCCAAGAGTACACCATAAAAGAAGATGTGGTGGGTTTTCAGGTCAATCTCACTGTTCTGTTGGACTGCCTCAGTATCTTTGGAGGAAGCACTGCACCAGGTAAAGATAAAGGAAAACTGATTTATATAAGTAGTACAATTATATTATTACCCCTCTCAAATCTGACTCACTATCTTCATGATCTCCCTCATCTGACACCAGGAGTATCAACAGCCTTACGAATGTGCTACCGAGGCTACGGTTACCCTCTGACCTTGTTCCTGGAGGAGGGTGGCGTGGTGACTGTTTGCAAGATCAACACACAAGAACCAGAAGAGCCAATTGACTTTGAGTTCTGCAGTTCCAATGTCATAAACAAGGTGAACTTTGACTATTTCATGCAATGAAACTTGAACACTATAGATCCCTGCCTACACTATAAATCAACATAAAATTGTCAGATTGAGTAAAACAAGTAACAAGCCAATACCAACCAATCCTTTACATCCTATAAATGAACAACATTTCTGCAGTTGGAAATTATTGACTTAAATTCAAAGATTAATCAAGAATAGATTAGACGGCCTCTGATGTGAAAATAGATGTTGATTACATATATTTAATTTCTGTGTGTCTGGGTGTTTTTTTTTAGGTGATCCTGCAGTCAGAGAGTCTGAAAGAACCCTTCTCTGAACTGGATATGAGCAGCGAGGTGCTACAGATCACCATGTCCCCGAGCCAGCCATACTTTAGGTGTGTTGTCAAAACTGATTCAACATAGAAAAAATATTTTTGTCCACGTCAGTTATTAAGCTATGGTTAGTTTGATGAATCCATATAATGTGCAAGGTTCCCCTAATACTGCCACTTACTATTTAAAGTATTGCTTGATGAGTCATCACTATATGATGTATAGTATACTTTCTACATTTGGCTTATGGCTATATTGTTAATGTGCCAAAAATATTTAATACTCATTAATCCTTTTGTCAATAAACAAATATCAAACTGCTCAGTCTTTTCAGGATGCAAGTTTGCATAAAGCCTTTTTTTATTACATTTTTTATACTGACTTTATACTGAATTTCTTCATCTCTTTCAGGTTGTCTACTTTTGGAAACTCTGGAAACGCCCATTATGATTTCCCCAAGGACTCAGAAATGATGGAGCTGTTTCGTTGCACAAAGACTCAAACCAACAGGTGAGCACAGAGTAATGAACATCACAGTGCATTATTAAAACTTCAGAGGAATAATTACACTGGTACGACCTAAAGGTGGACTAGGAGAACTGGAGACACTTTATTACCCAACACTGATCAGTTTTTTAATTAAAGCTCTACATTCTGTACTGTCCCCTCCTATTAACTGCCGCAGGTACAAGATGTCCCTGATGAAGCCGTCAACCAAAGCTCTGGCTTTGTCCTGTAAAGTCTCCGTGAGGACGGACAGCAGGGGCTTCCTCTCTCTGCAGTACCTGGTCCGGAACGATGATGGACAGATCTGCTTTGTAGAATATTATTGCTGTCCTGATGAGGAGGTGGAGTGATTACACTGCGTCCATTAAACCCTGCTTTAAATAAGCACTTAAACATCAGTATAGGCCAATTGCCTTCACTGAGGGCAAGAACAAGAGGACTAACTCTACCAGAGGAGGCTGTACAGCCGCTGGTTGCACACAGGGGAAATAAATGCAGGGCAACACGATGGATAATGGACAGTGAGAAAGATTGTTTTAACAAAATCTGCTGGTTCATCATTTTCCAAACACTAACAGTTGAGTGGGACATTGCTACTGGACGTGTGGGGAGATGTTGCATTCCTGCTCTTGTTGTGCAACTGTCTGTAGTGACTTCACTACATGGAAGTTCATAATTGTATGCAGTTAATGTATGGGGTGTTGTTACTATGGAGACCAAGCTATTTCGAGTCAGAAGCCTCTCAATATGTGAACACTGTAACTTCATGAGTCTACATGGCTTGTTGTCCAACTGAGGCCATGAGTTACTTTGCCCTTCTAGTTCCCATAATGTTGAAGCTGACATTTGTCATGACATTGTCTGGAGTAGACATCAGATGATACTGAGACTAAGTTTGAAAACGTTTTATTTGTAGGACACAGAAAACAACTGTAGATAAACTCAATAAACATGTTTTTTTGTTTTTTTTACAATGATGGAAAATGTTCTTTTAATCATTAAAGTTGTGGAAATGTTGGCAGTATTGCAAAAGCTGAGACTTTTGTAACCAGCTACAATCTGCACAATCTTCTTGGGATTGATAAGCAAGCAAAATATGTATTGTACGAAATCACAATATGGCAACAAACGCTTAACACATCAGATCTTTTCCAGGACTGTCAAATATGTGATTCTTCAGTGATGAAGTCTCATAATATTCGAAATGCACATGACTGCACTGTTGAATCACCACATTCTCTTTCTTGAGACTGTACTGAGTCATTGCAGCAGTAAGTCATCCACTCATCATCTAGTCTGTCCGGCTACCTCTGTGTCATCCGCAGCTTCTGCCTTTTCAAAGCTTTGCGTTGGTTTTTCGTGGATACTTTTCCCTCAGGCGCTTCTGTTTCGATGTGAACAGGCTTGTCCTCGGCCGGCGTAAAGAAGACGTCCTCCGTGACGTCTTGGTTCAGATCCTGCTTCGCTTCAGTCCTCTTCATTTTCTGCATCTCCTTCACCATCTGCTTCTCACGGACTCTGGCTGCCGCTGCGAGTCGGATCTCTCGCCGGTGCTGTAGGTGTGAGAAGAAAAAAACGATAAACCCAAGCAGGAAGCATAATGACAAACGGTATAATTAAAAGTCTGCAGCAACTGGGCCCAGTTTACTTTTGGAGGTTCAACCTGGGCATGAAAGCCAACATTTTGTATCATGTCAGTGTCATTTTAGACTTCTAAATTTTGCCCAACAAAATGCATATTTACAAAATAAAATGTAGGGTTTCAACTGGGCTTTACCATGTTAGGAGACTGGAACTCTGGGTTTTCAAAGAGTGTAGGCCCTCCAAAGCTCCCCTGAAAGACCTTAATGAGGTTGAGAACCAAGCGAGGCCCGATCTCCACCAGAGAGGCGTCCTCCTCGATGATCTGCACATTAAGAGTGGACAGAGAAATTATTACCCAAGAAGAGAAAAATGCAAATATTTGAACACCGGAAGAGACACTCATAAAGCGCATCTACTAATAATGATGTATTTTTGCACACATTACCTGGTAGTTTCTAAACCATATCCTATTGTCTGCGATGGTGAATGTGAAGACGTGGTCGACAAACGGCTGACTCTTAGGATGGTAGCGTGGAGTGGAAAATGTCTGCAACAGAAAAACACAATGAGTACGTCCTTGCATGACAAAGCTCATGCTTGTTAGAACATCAAATGTAATTAGATTAATGCTTCTGACTAGCATCGTGTAAACAGACCTGGATGAAGAGCTCCTTCAGTAAAGCATACTGAGGCTCCTTGTCGAACGTCTGTGGGTGAAAATGTAGACAAAAGGTCAGATCTTGTTCATGCTTTGACAGGTTCTTTCAGTCACTGAATCATCAAATGAAAATACATATTCTAGACAATGGTCTGTCAAAGCAGCCGGGGAATACGACACCATTCATTATTATCTGTAATTAAATGAAAATTTATTACAGCTCTTGTTGTCAGTGAAACAATCTGGTCTCATCTTTAACCATCATTGTAGGTCTTTGTTACACAGCTTCTCATTATACATTTCCGATTGAAACATATCTAATTATCAGGATGACGGTCAGTGTCTCCCTCTTGATTTTGGTACTCACCGGATCGAACGACAGCAGTGGCCTGGATCCTTTAAGGCAGTTTCCTGTCATTTTGAGTTCAGCCAGTGTATGAACTGTGGAGGAGACAATGACATTACTTTAGTTTATATTCCTGTGGCACATGAAGACAGATGTTGTCTGACTGTATTTCAGGCCTGTAAGAAAGAAGTAACTCACTATTCTGAACCAGAAACTTTGCAGAAGGTCCATGAGGGCTGTTTGCAATCCTGCAGAGACAAGAACATAGTTGAATTTGTTCTACAAAACTTGAGGTTAATGCCTAATTAATGTGTCCAAGGCTCTTTTCAGACTGTTCTGAGAGATCCGATAAGACAACGATAAGTATGTGTGTTCACAATGCGTCTCCTTTGACCGCTCGTGATCAGATCTCACTTCCCCACTCTATGTACAAATACACACGTACGTCATTTGTGTTGTGTTGTTTTTATCCAGTCTGACTACAGATGTGGTCTGAGCTTGGGACGCATTCAGGGCACATTTGGGTGCATTCAGACCCATTGTGATCGCATCACTAAGGAAGGATGTTAACACCCGGTCTGAACGGGGTCAAAGATAAAACACTCACCACATGTAGAGGTCCTGCTTCTTCTTGGCCTCGAAGAAGAGGCATTTGTTGCAGTTTTTTATTTCACACACCTGCAAAAACAAAGACATTCTTTAACTCTGCTATAATGTCTGTGTGACACAAGAGTTTGGCCAGAGAGTAAACAACAGACTCACCTCATTCACCACAAACAACTTGTCCTTTCTGTCCATTTTCGTATCTAACAGAAGAAAAAACATTTAATACCCACATCTCTGCTCAACATGGTGACACCCCCGCAAGTGTCCGAACGTGTCTTTGGGTGAGATTTTACTTTCCATGAATGACACTAACCTGCTTTTGCATGAGGCATCAGGGTCCTTAAATCCTGCATCATGTGTCTTGTTCTGTAGTTGATGCCCCTTGAGGAGAAAATGAGGACTCGCTCCTTGTTGGTCCATCTGCCCTGTTCCAAGACAGGAAATACAACAAATTCAGAATAAAACCATTTTATTAATGAAAGCATGTTGCGCTTTGAACGGGTCCCTTTTTCTGGTCAGGCAGGAAAAATCACGTTTGTCTCAGTTAGTGAATTACTCGCTACATAAATCAGACAACGGACCAACATGTGTATTAACGACCCTCTCGCTGCAAATGTGTACATTTAATGTTTCCATATTAATAACAGTGTGTTAGCTAAAGCTACGTGTTAAAAAAAATAATCGTAGAGTGATATTTAGCAAATAAAATACAACACGCACGCGTAGAAGTGTTGACATGAGCTAATGGGCTAGCTAACTTCGGTGGCTAGTAACTTACCGACGACACCGGAGCAGGAATTGTGATTTCGTGGATTTCATTCGATTCTTCTTTGCCGCCTTCGACTATTTTAACCTTCTTTGCGTTTTTATTTGCGGGACCGGCTCTTCCACGTTTCCTCTTGAACGCCGACATGTTGAGTTTTGAGACGCGTAGCTCGTGCAGCCACAGAGGAACTCACACAACACACGTGTGGACGGAGGAGGCGAGGGGGCCTCTAGTGGCGCGGAGGTAGTACTGCAGGTAACAAAATTAAAACCCTGTAAGTGTAAATATTTATACAGACCCATTCTAAAGAACAAAACAATTAAAATATAGATTTTTTTAGAGTAGTTATAGTAATCTAATACTAGGTTTATATATTAGTAATTAGTATTAACTTTAATCTGACCCAACTGGTTTCTTTATTTTAATAATAATGTAATGCAAAGGTTATTCAGGTAATTAATCATTCCATAGTTAAGTAATTTAAGTGATTTTTAAAGCTAACCGAGTCAGAAATTGTATCATAATATAAGTTTCCCCAATGGAAGCTACAGCCATGGATGCAAGTCTCTGGTCAACCACTAGAGGGCGCTGGGGGATTAGTCATGGTTGAGGAAGACACCTACATGGTGAAATGAGAGGTGTGCGTGTGTGCATGGCCATAGAGTTCTGCTCCGGGTGATCAAGTGCATTAATATGCCTGCTCTGCTGCATTAATTGCAGTGGAAGGTGAAAACCTTTATTAAACCTGGCTGGAACACGTGCAGAAACAAATCAAAGATGGTGAACAGCAGCATGGAAGACTGAGGAAGGAACAGATACAAAATAAGAAAGCCAGAATTAAATAATAGGAGAAAATACGATAGTTTGACTGGGCTGCTGTTGGCTGCAATCGGAAGGAAAATCCTTGCTGAAAGACAGGATATTTGTGGTTTGGGTGATATTGTAAAGATACAATTAATTAGCTTTATTTCCTGCTGTAAACCAAAACATGATTAATACCTTTCTTTTTTTTTTACTCTCAGGTACACATTTAAATGACAGTGGTTTGTGCTGACTGGGGTGCTTTTTTTGTGGAATTTCAATCTGAACCTTCAGACAAGCAGCAAGCAACCATGATAAATTTAGATTATTACATATTGTTAAATGCGAAATAAATGAGCAGACAAATATCAATAATACTAGTTATTATTATTGTTATTATTATTATTATTACAAATAGTTAAACAGATACGGTCATTCTATAATTTGAACGGTAGATGGCAGTATAACGAGATTACAGCCTCAAATCAGCCGCAATTCGAAATAGAAGAACATGTATTCTCGCGAGATTTACCGGCACCGCTCAGATCTCGTGTGTGTCAGATCTTTTGGTCCCTAAAAGCCGCTGAGAAACAACAGCGTGTAGAAGCTGTTGTGTTTTTATATGAACATCGCAGAGATTTAAATATGTAAGAGGCGAATATTACACTAGTGTCACTTTCACCTGAGAACTCCGGGTCCCTTCGGAGACAAACTAGAGAAGCTGTCCGGCTGCTAGCACGCCGCAGTTAGCTCAATGCTAAGGTTAGCCTCGCCGGGGACAACGTGAGCAACGAGTGCTTTTTTTTTAATTTTCACAGACAGGTTTTAGTTTCCACAGTTGATCCAAAGATGAAGTGTCACTACGAAGTGTTGAGCGTGAAGCGAGACGCGGGAGACGACGATTTGAAGAAAGCGTATCGTAAGCTAGCGCTGAAATGGCATCCAGGTGAGTGCTCGACACAACATGTCAGCATCTGTGATGGATCTGAGAGGCGTTTACAATATCGGCAAAGAAACAAAGGCTGATCGTAGACTCTGCTGTGGATGGAGAGATGTTGTATTGTGATTGTAACATGTTGGGGTCAGTTTAAAGTCTCATAATGTGCTCGTGAATATTAATACAGCTGCTTATTTCACATTCCTTGAAGACAGGAGACTGTACCTGTCAGACAAATGTAGTTTATACACACAGCCTCTTAAAGTGAAGCTGACAAGTTGATAATAACCATCTGTTGAGCTCAGAATTGAATGTGGCGCTGCAGCAAATAGATGATTGACGGAATATTAATCTGTATAATGAATTATTTGTTTTAATCACTATTTTTAAACATTTTCAACACCATTTAATGGTTTCAGCTTCATAAATGTGAGATTGTATTGTCTTTCTTGTATATGATGATAAACTGTACTTCTGCAGGATCAGAAGTTACACTGTCCCTCATTCTTTCAGAAGATGTCGACCTGGTCGAAATTTTGTTTGTAGAAGAATGATCAATCTGGAAAATAATCAGTAGAATAATCTATAATGAAAATAATAATAGTTGTAGTTGTTGGTTGCTTGTCTGCAACAATTAATCCTTTCTTGCTCTTTAAAAATGTTTGAAACTGTCCTGTGCTGGTGCCTCCTTTACACTTTCCCACTTTAATTCTTGCTTCAATTTAACATTATGACGCTTTCAACTCTGGTCTCCCTCTGAATTTTCCAGATAAAAACTTGGACAATTCTGAGGACGCAGCAGAGAAGTTCAAGCTGATTCAGGCGGCTTATGATGTCCTGAGTGATCCACAGGAGCGAGCTTGGTGCGTACGAATGTATTCCATCACTGAATGTGAAAAGAATCTCTCAACTTTCTTCTCTCTTCTTGACGCAGTAGATCTTGACTGTGTTATGTGCTGACTGTAGCATTGTGGGTCATTTCCTGTCTCTGCAGGTATGATAACCACAGGGAGGCTCTGCTGAAAGGAGGAGTGAGTGGAGACTATGAAGATGACAGTATTGACCTGCTGCAGTACTTCACAGTCACCTGTTATTCTGGCTATGGAGATGATGACAAGGTGAGTGTGTGCTCATGTGTGAGGATCTTGTTGCACAGTGTGCTAAAGAATAGAGAAATATTCTACCAGCTGCTCACGGTCTACCAAAGCGTTTAAAGCATATGAACCTTGAAATGTAATCTCAACCTCTAAAAAAAATGCTCGACACAACTTGATTTGACATCGTCTTATTTCAAAAGTCAGAGTAACCCAGGGATTCTGGCACCACACACCTTAATAACAGGTCGGACTGTCTGTCCTCTTCTGATACTTGTTAACAATAAGAGAAAGGAGAGATGACACTATCAAAAGGCTGATTAAAGCCCATATTCACGTCAGCTGCAGGACGGGGGGGTGAACAAACAATTCTACTTCACTTTATAAAATGTCCAGTCCTCTTCGTGGCACGTCATAACGCCATGCCACTCTATCTTTCTATTTTCTATTTACACACAGGAAGTATTTGATGAATCCCAGGCAGAACTTTCTTTTTTGTCTAAATTCAAAGAGAACCACTAGAGGGCACCACCTTAACGACAGCACACTCTTCATCCTTCAGGAATATGGGGGCAGAAATCCTGCCTGCATCTCAGAACATTTATTCATCTAGTTTTCTGTCTTTTTTTTGTCTACTTTCTCTCTCCCTAGGGTTTTTACACAGTTTACAGGAATCTCTTTGAGTCTATTGTTAAGGAGGAGATGGAGCACGTCAAGGTAGAAGATGAAGAAGACGAGGAGTTTCCTCCCTTTGGAGACTCGAACAGTGACTATGATACCGTAAGTTAACCCCACACCTAAAATACTTCCCTTAAAGGTTCTTCCTTTTTTAAAATTTTATTTTATACAAAAACTTAATTACTAATTTATTCAACTGTTTCTGGTTCTGTTTCCATATCACAGGTAGTGCACGTGTTTTACGGCTACTGGCAGAGTTTCTGCACTCGTAAAAACTTTGCCTGGAAGGAGGAGTACGACACGAGACAGGCGTCCAACCGCTGGGAGAAGAGGGCCATGGAGAAGGACAACAAGAAGACCAGGGACAAGGCTCGAAAGGAGCGCAACGAGCTGGTGCGACAGCTGGTGTCTTTCGTTCGCAAACGTGACCGCCGCGTGCAGGCCCACAGGAAGCTGGTGGAGGAGCAGAACGCCGAGAAAATCAAGAAGGTGGAGGAGCTGAGGCGGAAGCAGAAGCTCAACCAGGCCAAGTGAGTAGTGCTTGGATAGTTAAGTGAGTGTGACATTTATTTTCCTCTACTTCTTGTTCATGCTCACAACACTTCGTTGTTTGCTCCAAAGACTGGCGGAGGAGTACAAGGAGCAGAGCTGGGTGGCCATGTCTGAACACGAGAAGGAGCTGCAGCAGATGGAGGCTCAGTACGGAGAGGAGTTTGGAGATGTGTCGGAGAGTGAAGAAGAGGACAGCGAAGAGGGAGGAGGTCAGTGAGTGTGAGATTCAAGCTCTATTCCCCTGCATGCTGGCTTAGCATACAGAACAGGGTTTTTTTGTGTGTGACAGATTTTCACCAAACTTTACTAGGGGGTGTATCAGCTGCTGGTGCGTTTCTCCTACACTTTTCTGCTGACAGTAGAGTGAAGAGAACTTGGCTGTTATCGTCGGATTCTTCTTGGTAATGCTCATCCAGCAAAGTCGTCCGCACGGCAAAACCTTCTGCTCACTGCAACCCAAGTTCTTTATAACCGTGATGGAAACGACACAAAGAGAAACTGAGCGGGAAAAAAATCTGATTCACTAATGAAACAAAGGGGACTTAAACACCATGACTCGTATCGCAAAGTAAATGAAAGAAAGTAAACACGGTGCTGTGGGGAATAAAATGAAAGCATATTCTTGTAGTCATGTGGGATCTGTGGGATGATTTCAACTGGAGAAATCTGAGGCAGAACTACGAATAGAAGCTTCCCACAGGACGCCCATTCTCCTCTTGTGTCTAATATAAAACCAGCTCCAAGGCTAATACACTGTAAACCGTTGAGTGTTCACCTAAATAGAAAAGAACAGAAAGCACAGTAACAATATACTATTATTATTATTGTTATTAATAAAAATAATAATACACATTATTTACACTGCATTTTTCAGAACACCGTCACAAAGTTCTTTACATATTGTGGTTGGAACATGATTAAAACATTTCAGGACTAAAGCAAATAAGATCAGGGAATAAAATAGTGCCGTAATAAAACGTACAATAGAGCATTAATACCATAACACAAAAATCTAATATGTGTAGGTGTATTAGGTGTATTAGGACTAATAAAAGGCAATACAAACAAAAAAACATGTTTTTAAAAAGTGACTTTGAAAAAATGTAACTGATTCTGGAATCTTCATATCCTTGGGCGAGGGAGTTCTAGTGCTGAGGAGACTTGACTGCAAAAGGCCGCTCACCTTCAAGGCAAATTCATAGTTACCGTGTCCACCAGTCTGCTGCGGTGTGCTCATCTCATCTCAATCTACTTTTGCATACAGCCCAAAATCTGTGACCTGTAAAGTCGACTGAGATTTAGGAACAGCCTGTCGATCCCTGCCTGAGGATCTTTGGCTCAGTATTCTGTGTTTAAACCATCAGACAAGCTGCTGCTGTTCGGAGAAATTTTCACAGATTTGAAATTTATATTTTAACCAATGCATATATATGATTGACAGATGCAGACCAGCCTGATGGAGACGAACTGGCGATTGATTATTATGACGACCTGTACTGCCCGGCCTGTGACAAATTATTCAAATCAGATCAAGCGTGAGTATCCACCCACCCACCCCACCTACCTCCTGTCTTCTGAACTCACCATGCAAAACCTTTTTTATATATTTTTTATTTAAAATGGTAAAGACAAGACAGCTCCTTTTTGAGTGAATGAAACCACTTTAAATCCCTGTTTCAAGTTGTTTCATTCACTCAAAAATGAGCAGTTTGTTACATGGTTAATAAGTGTCACAGTCATGAAATGTAAGTATTAACTCAATATGATAGAAATAACAAACACCACTCGGGACACATAGAGAGCTTCAGGCTGAGGTATCTGAAGTGGTGGTTTCAGTCGGGGCCATAAGAAGCACACTAAACCATGTAGGACTTAAAGTGCATCGGCTGATTGGAAATGCAGTGCATTAGTTAGTTTGAAGTCCAAATGGAAATGTTCCTTCATGCTGCAGGGGTGTGGTTGAAATGGTAAAGATGGACTTATTCAAACCAGTAATCGGTTCTGACCTAAATCCCACTGACAATCTTAAAGAGATAACTGAAATCTGTCATCGCAAGGACTCCTGCAAAGTTAAAAGCATCTATCAATGGAAAGAGTGACACAAACGGGTGCAACAAGCAGCTTATGAGATTGGATGATAGATGAGAAACATTAGAAACATTTCGAGGCCGTCAATGTTGCCGGACGTTCTGCAAGCAAATGCAAATCCACAAGATTTAGCCACACGCTAGTATTCATCTGCAGTCCCTGTCAGTATGATGCTGAAAATTAAATAAATAACAAATAGACATATGTATTAAAACACAGACCCACATGCAGACACTAACAAAGCCACATGGAAAGAAACACAATTGAGCAGTAAAAATCATATAAACTTACTCAGAAGCTGCTGAAGATTTATTTTTTAGCTTTAGCTTTTTTTAATGAAGGAATGTCTGTACGACTCTGCAAGTATTCACTTCATTGTTTTTAATGCTGTAAAAAAAATGTTTGTCCATCTCCAGAATGAAAAACCATGAAAAATCCAAAAAGCACCGGGAGATGGTGGCGTTGCTAAAGCAACAGCTGAAGCAGGAAGAGGATTCACTTGGTTTGAACGGCACCGAGAGGGAGGGAGGAAAGGAGGATAATGACCCGGAAGAGGTGGAAGAAGAAGAGGAGGAGGAGGAAGAAAAGCCAAGGCAAAAGTATGTCGCTAATGTTGGGTGTGATAGTAGAAAAAAAACAACTTGTTAATTCTTATTTTTCATTCTTATTTTTGTTGACATTTTTCTTTCCACCTGCACAGGCTGTCCAAAAAACAAAAGAGGAAAAGGAAACAGAAGGAAGTCGTACCCGTGAGTCTTTTATTTCTTTCTTTCTTTGTTTATTTATTAAATAAAGTAAATGATTGTTCTCATTATGACTGTGGAGTAAACCTTTCTTATAAAAGCTTCTTCTTTTCTCTATTCATGCTCTCCTCCTCCTCCACAGAAGAGCGCTCCAGAGGAAGTGGAGGAGAAGGAGAAACCAACGCCGACCACGTGCGAGGAAGACGTCCCCGACGCGTCTGCAGACCCGACAGAGCCTGAGGAGCAGGAGGACCCCCCTCCCACAGAAGTCAAGAGGTCAGTCCAGGTTATGCAACATCTCCAGTTTTTTTTTACAGGCACACTCAGGATAATCACCTGTGGATTTGTCACGACAAGTAACAGCTTGTCACAGAAATAAGGGGTCTTGTTACACAGTTGATCCCTGGATTAAATCATCCAGGAAAACACAAGTTGTTTTACAGTTACATAATGTGATAATATTTCCGATTCAGTTTAGAACCTGATTTTTACTCATCTGCCATTTCAAATGTTGCATCTGCAGCTCTGGGAAGACGAAAGGAAAGAAGGGAGGAGGAAAAGAAAAAACGAACAATGTCAAGTCAAACACGGGAGGAGACGAGTTTCCTGAGGTTAGTACAATGAAACACAAAGGGTTTTACAGTCTGTGTCCAGGTCTGTGTTTTTCTTATCAATTCAATCACTTCCCCCTACTGGCATATAATGATCAGTACGTGTATCTGTGTCCAAACTTCTAAATTATTTATCCCTATTTCCACCTCCAGAAGGAAGCGAACCTTCGCTGTGGGATCTGCAACTACGAGTTCCCCACGAGAAACAAGTTGTTTGACCACCTAAAGACTAGCGGCCACACCACCGCTCTCTCTGCAAACGCCTCACACAGCGCCGCGAGCAAGAGCAAAAAAGACAAGAAGAAGAGCAGATAACGCGACTGAATCCGGGCAGATGAAGCTGAAAGAGTTTTAACCAGCAGGGACGCTGGAAACTCAATGAAACGTCTCTCAGGAGGTAGATGAAACAAAAAGTGGACTTTAGTGGAGAGAATCGTTTTTATTTTTAAATACTCAATTAAAATATTGGGTGAATTGACTGTGTATATGTGGGAGAGATTGACTCTTCCCGGTTTGAATGAACCACAACCTCTCACAGTAACTTATGAATCACTGTACAGATAAACCCACACAGGACGTCCCAACATAAACACTGATACCCAGATACCTTACACTTTGAAAAACCATCTCTCTTTCTGTCATGAACAGCTCTGTACTGCATTATGGAAATAAATGTGATGATGCATGTTGGTATTTATACAACAATCCTGGACTGATTTCCATAAATGTTTCTGACCAACAATAAACTGTTATTAGCTATTCCTGTACATAACATACACCTGTACCCTCACGTGCTGTTGTATCACCTTCATATTTATAGTTGTTGGTTTGCAGACTAGTGTTAAAATCATCAATCTCCCAAAATGTCTTATTGTTTTTTACTGATAAATGAAGGCCTGCTGGATAAATCAGATGATGACATACCCAGCAGACGTCATAAGCGTCACCAGCTACACTTGTAGATTTATGGCCATGAATAAAAGTCGGCATTGACCAAATCAAGGACGGGCTGCAGGAGCGTTTTACTGTGTCTCATGGCTCCACTCCTGCTGCTGCAGCCGAGTTAAACCTGTTCCCTCCAAACCAGAAACAGAGCATTCACATTAATGATAATGAAGCGGTTTCTGCTGTGATGATGTTGCTTAAGGAGCCAACAACAGCTGACATTGGGCGAGAGGCGGGGTAAACCTTCCACAGTTAGCCAGTGTGTAAAATAAGATATTTACCCTGTTACCTCAAGAAAACAAACTTATTTTCTAGCAATAGGGTGAAAAAATACATTTTATTGCAAGATAATGAATATGATATATATATATATATATGGGATCAACTGGATTAAAAAAGATAATTAAAGCTGTTCTTAGCTTATATACCAGAAATAGACAGAGCCTATACAAAATACCTACATATTCATTGTTATTACATTCATCAGAAAAGTGTTCACAAATTATAATATATTGTTACACCTAAGTGGATCAGAAAAGCACAAAAGAACTTTTCTGAAGATGTGCTGTACAAGATTTATTTTCTCATTTAATTAATGAGTTATTGTGTCATGTATTGAGCTTTTATAATAATTATAATTACTAGTCATTGTTCAAAAAAGTTCAAGAGAAGTTCACTTCTTCAGAGGGTCAGAATGGCGTTCATCTTCTCTCCATGTGGTTGTGGACGGACTTATCAAAAACTGCCAGGAAGAAATCGGCGTCTTCCATCGTGATGCACATGGGGGGTTTGACACGAAAGGTCTGAAAAGGTGAACCATAAAGAAAGCGATTATTAAATAGCAGAGAAACTGATGAGCAGGACAGTGTTTGACCAGGTGAGGGGCCTTGTTCTTTCTCACACTGACGGCAGAGCATCACATCAGCCGGAACGATAAAGGGTGAAGTAATTCATAAATAAATATATCAGTAATTAATTGATTGTTCTTGAATTTAGTGTTGTTCTTTGTTTGTCATTGACTTTGAATACGTGTGAGAGCTGCATTTTACAACAAGCTGTAATTGTAGTTGAATTTACAGAAAAAGATGTTCTCAAAGATAAAGCATAGGTCTTGAAAAATGTGTTTTTCTCCAACAGATATTTATCACTAAGCTGCTGGTGTTTTTCGTGCTATAAACAAAAACACAAGACTTTTTTAACTAGCTTTCTGATAAGGGTGTGTTTTTTTACCACATGCAGACCCAGCGAATAAAAAATACAGAAGGTGAGGGCTGGTACCTGTCCATATACTCCTCCTTTCCCTATCAGGACCCCCATGTCCTTGACGTCCTCGAAGATCATATTCATTTCATCAGGAGGCAGAGGGTCTCTGCTGGCCTGGGGACGACAACAGAAAACGTGACTGTTGACATTTGAACGTTTCCTGTGTTTCATATAGGTCATTATACACACATATGAGACACTTGTAATTCCCTTCTTGTTTGTCTCCCTCACAAAGGTCTTCATAAACTTCAATCAGTCCAGAGCTCTGCCGCTCGCATCATTTCCAGAACCCCCTCCATTAATCGCATCACTCGTGTCCTTCAGCAGCTTCATTGGCTCCCGGTCAAACACAGCATTGTTTTTAATATTCTGCTCCTCACCTTTGAGGCCATCCACAGTTTCGCTCCTCTATACCTTTCTGAACTCCTGCACATGGACACACCCTCCCGCACCCTCAGGTCTTCTTCTTCCATCCACCTCACTGGACCACCTGCCCGTTTGACCACCATGGGATCTAGAGCCTTCAGCCTCTGGAGCTCTCTACCACCAGACATTCGCAACATTGACTCTTTCCCCATTTTAAATCTCATCGGAAAACTTTACTTTTTAAACAGGCATATTCTGTTTGATTGTCTTCCATTTTGCAAACTACATCTTTTATTCACTGTTCATTCTATTTAGTTTCTTGATGTTTTGATACATTGTTTTTTTGTTGTGTTTTTATCTCTGCCGTGTAAGGTGACCTTGAGTGCTCTGAAAGGTGCCTATAAATAAAATGTATTATTATCATTACGTCTACTTGCTACTTTTGTGGTGTTAACCACTGATATATGCACCACTTTGAGCAGAAAATACTGCAGTTACAGAGGTCATGAAGTTTGCATCACAAACCATGATGCCATCTGCCAAACCCAGGAAAACTAGAAGAGGAACATTGGTCAAAATAGCATCCTTAACAACAATGATACGGTATGATAGCAGAACAGGGGCCTCAACAATAACACTAAATCTGAGTCTTATTTTATCAGATGTTTCTGTAATGATTCCACCACTTGCAGACTCTTTTAAATACAATTAACAGAATCAAAAAGAAACGCGTTAGAAAACCAGTAGTGCAGTCACTGCAACTGGGATAGATCTTTTCACAATTCCAGACACTGGTCTGGCTAATGGTTAACTGGGTCACTGCTGAACCATGACCCCCAGCAGCACACATTACACAAACATGTGAGCGGAGGTGAGTGTGTCACTGCTGTAACAATCTCAATACCTTGTCTTTGACCATTTCCACACCGATCTGCAGGCCTTTCCCACGGACATCCCCGATAATCTCGTACTTTTCTCTGAGCTTTGCCAGTTCCGTCATCAGATATGTGCCCACGTTGAGGCTGATCTGCTGCGTGCCGTCCTCTTTGATTGTCTGTTACGTAAAAGCGATAAACACGGTATAATTCATTGTGCTTAAGTGATAAGGAAGCTTTGTATTTTCAAATAGTTGCATCCTGTGCCGATCAACAGGTCTACTGTAGAAAGACAAGATGAATTCTTACGTCAAGTACTGATGAAGCGACCGCACAGGCCATGGGATTCCCTCCAAAGGTGTTGAAGTGAACGCCCTTGGCAAATGAGGCGGCGATTTCTGGAAAACACATGAACCAACAAGCTCATACCTTCATCCACCGCTGCTTTCGGATTAAAAACTCTTCTAAAAACATATATTTGCTCTGACTACATACGAATAATTTGTGAAGGCATCATCTCTTCATGATCACTGAAGTGTCATCGACGATTATTTCATGTGGAGCTGTCCCTCTGAGCTAACTACGCTGACGAACTCTGGAGATACTCATTTGGTTTTTCTTTATGGACTTTTCATTTCCTTGTGTACCTTATCGTTTGTATGATAATATTTGATGCATCCTTCCCTGTGTCTCTTCCTCAATTTAGTTCCTTTCCGGTGATTCTTGGTTCCTGTCTTATTTCGACATTCACTTAATTTCCTTGGATCTGCATTCCCTTTTTTCCACCCTATGTTCTTATTTTTCAGTCACCAGCTCTCACTTTGCATCTCAAATCTAAATAAAAAATGGGTGGACTGAGGGGTCATCAAGTAAACTTTCAGAGAGAAATGAAAAAGAAATCAGTGTGGGTCTTTGCGTAAAGTCATTTGAAGGTTGATTACTAGGAGGGCGACAGCACTTTGCTACCTTAACAAATAAAAAAAGGAACAACCTATAATCACTCATTCGCAACCAGAAATAAGCAAAACAGATTGATCCTGTCGGCAGCGTGGTGTTTTCTTCATTATTAATCTAAATACAACCATCACAGCTCGTTGCGTTCCTGGGATTAGTGTCACAAAGCCTCTCTATAGCCTGTGCACTTTGATGCTAATGCCATATGTGCTCATATGCAACTGCTGTGCATCATCAGTGGTGAGTCATGTGGAGATTCACTCCTATTTCATTATGAGAGCACTTCTTCTTCCTTTCACATTCAGATTTTGCAAAGCTCTGCCTCAAAAGGATGATCTCTCTCTCACATAGCCCATCCTCTCATGCACTTTTGCACAAATGTCCTGTGCTACAGTTGAATCCTTCTCACTAGGGCTTGCTTCTGCTCATGCTGGTTGTAAAATGAACCAATAGAATGCCAGATATGATGTTGACCAATGAAACTGTCGCTGTCTTATTTGCAGACGTTTTCACTTTACTTCTTACAGTTCCAGAGGCCTGGACAGCTCACCCGAGCACATGCAGGCTGATGTCAGTCACCACGCACAGATCGTCCCACATATCTAGTAGCCTTCAACAGTGACTGAAAACAAATGGATTGGGAGGGCAGGGTGGGGCCTGCTCAGGTCTTGGTGGACCCTGTGTAGGGCAGAGGTTTACTAGAAGGTCTGTGCTTCGACCCCTGGCTCCTCCATTCCCCTCCAGAACGGAGGATAATGGGCTTATCCCTGGAGTCATCCCCTTGCTACGTCCCCATGCTTTGCCATCAGACTGGGTCGGTTAGTAAGGTGACGACATGAAGCTGTTCACTCCAGCTGGCTCACTGAATCTGGTGATTGGGTAATTGCTGGTCCCAGGCCAGCTTTGTCCTGTATTGGCGAGTCTTGAAAGAGAGCAGTGCACAATGCTCACAAGTGGTGGGGGTTGTTATCGTGTCGCAGTGTTGCAGTATTTGGCAGGAAGCTCAAACAGCATGATTGACCGCCCCAGCAGTTTTGTTACCAAGTACGCCTTGGCTGGTAGCGTAGATGCAATGATCATATTTTTTTAACTGTAGCATAATATTTGATCTGCCTAACGTCAGATAGTTAAAATTGTTTTTCTACAATTAATCTTTTTTCATTGTTAATTAATCTGTCCAGCAGTGAAGTAATAGCTGTTGTTTGGAGCCTGTTGATTCGGGCCCGACTCTCAGCTCACAAAATAAAGCTGCATTATTCATCCTTACTTGGGAAACCAAACAGAAACCGTTCATCTTGCCGACCTACACTAACAACACACTATGCACAATACAGTTGTAAGCAGGGTTTTTATGTTTCACAGGATTATCTCACCTGGTGTTGTAACAACAGCTCCCATTGGGAATCCATTGCCGATGCCTTTCGCCATCGTAACCATATCAGGAATGACGTCATGACCTTGGAAACCCCAGAAGTGGGTTCCTGTTCGTCCAAATCCAGTCTGCACCTGAAGAAGCAAAGGAAATTATAAAGTTTGTGTACAGCACAACACCACAAACTTTCCCCAGCAGCCCATTAGCACCTTGTATTCAAAAGCCTTGCAATATGGGGTTTGCTTTTTAGGCCCTTCCTTTTGGCATAATATACCAACTTCGCCTTGTTGCTGTTTTTAGCCTAATTCCCAGCAGCAACAGGCAGCTTTAGAGGGAAAAACCTCTAAAAACCCACAGTAAACTACTTGCACCAGTTAAGAAATACCTGGTGAACTTAATGGAGCAGATATTTCTTTGTTGATTTAAATCTAAACAGACCCTCAATGAAAAATAATGTGGGACTTAAATCTGCCAGGTTACCAGAAAAAAAAGTTTTCAAATTAATGAAAATATTGATTTGTGTCAAATGGATGGGAAATAGGGAATATTTTGCTACTATATTTTTATATTAACTTTATGGTTAGTTATTTGATGATAATATAATCCAAACCCAAAGATTTACTCCTATACTGTTCATATAAATAAATGTAATTTTTTTTCTAAATGTGGATCTGTTAAGCAAGTCAAATTTATAGTATATTTTGAATAAATACAAATACAAATTTTAAATTGTAAATAGAAAAACCATCTAAAAATATCAATAAAATAGATGTATTTTACCTCATCGGCGATGCAGACCCCTCCTCTCTCTCTCACAAGTGTATAAGCCTCCTTCAGGAAGCTTTTAGGGTACTGCACAGCTCCTCCAACTCCCTGTATATACCAAACACATTCACATCCCAAATTAAACAACACATACACTTCACAGAAGACTCTACTGATTAAATATACTCAGTAAGTGCAATTGTGTATTTATTTGCTAACAGTATATGACATGCAGTAAAAAATGGTAATATTCAATGTGTCAAAGCAACAGATCTGAAGCAGACATAGCTGTGAGCAGTATTTATAATTCCAACACCATATTTCTGCTCCACAGCAGAACGTGGTACCTGGATGGGCTCCGCAAAGAAAGCAGCAATTCGACTTGGGACACTGGTAGCAAACGTCTCTTTGAGCTGTCCGATGTACTGTTCATTTGCCATGCAATGACCTGTGGGATGAACAAAAACAAGACCTTTATATCATTTAGCACACACATTAGCATGCAAATTTAAGAGCAAACAGGGGCTATTTGAGTGCAAGGGCAAAGATGAGAAAACCTCTATACTCATTGACATTGTAAAGCAGAAGCCTAACTTGTACTGTTGGTGCGGTGGAGAGTGATACAAATAGCCTTTTCTCTTGTCTTCGGAGTGTGTTTTAAACATGTATGCCTGAATCCCTCAAAAAATAAACAGGGTTGTGTGTTTTATCAGAGGTGTTTTGCAGGCGAGCAGATGATGGACTGGTGGAGCCATTTAAATATCATGTGTTGATGGAATATTAAATTTCTAGTGACAGATGACTTTTTAGATGTTTCGACAATGCCAGGAGAGGAACTTGAATTTTGTCCTAACTAACCCTGCTGCTGTTTTATATTATACAATATAAAACAGATCAACATGGCTGTTATTGACTTATATTGATACATTGCAGCTGATTGCAGTTTGTATTGTGTATACAGTCGTTTTGATATTCTGATCTTTTCCAGTTAAACTCACTTGCTGAACTATAACTAAAATTCCTGAAAATGGCCAAAGGTGAAAGGTAACAGAGGTAAATGATCGACAGCAGGAGACAGTGAACTTTACACAGGAACTTCTAGAGTTTCTTTTGTCTCATTTTCAGGATAAAAACAGAGCAAAAGTCATGTATTCAGTCAAACCCAAGATTCAGTTTTTTTATGGATGTTGTGCTGCATTTAAATTCAAATTCAATAAAAATACACACAACCTCTAGACATGTTTTTATCTTCATGCATGAAGACATTATATGAAAGTGTGGTAAATGATTTGAAGGACTAATGCAAACATGACTGTAATGTATCATGATCTTTTTTTCCCCCTTTTTATAAGGACAGAGCGAGTGTGTTGAGCCATGTGTGCACGTGTTTGTGTACCTTGAGCACAGCCACAGTCTCTGATGGTCTGAACCGGAGAGTCCCTGCAGTGGCTTCCTCCCCAGGGACCTCTGAACACATCGGGACACATGGTCTGTTCAAAGGGAAGAAACCTGATCAGCTGGGTCAACCTGACAGCAGCAGCAGTCGCAAAGATATCATCATAAAACAATATATTTCAGATGAATCTATGGGATCATTGTAAAAATACAGGGGAAGTTTAGTGCAAATTTATTATTATTTCATTGTAAGACATTGTTGCATACATACATTTGTGCAGCCTGAAGCACCGGCAATGGGATATTTATATGCTGCGTTGGAAGTAAGACCAATGGTCTGTGGGCTGCCACCGTGATAAGATCCTCTGGAAGACGAAAAACAATTCAAAAATATTGAATGAATGTGAGAATATTTATACCATATATATATATATATATATATATTTATTTATTTTTAATATTCCTGATTAGAAGCTGGAATCATCAACCTTGTAATCTAATGTTTACTCGGTGTGTTTACACAAGTGTGTGCTGCTTCTGCGCCTCAAATAACAGTCTACTTGAATCACTGGAAAGAACAAACCAATGTAAAACCAATAGTTACAATGAAAACACTGCACATACATTTTAATCATTAACCTTCTATAAAAGTCATGTTATTTAAATCTTATGTAATGTCAAGCTATTACTATTACAATCAAGATACACAAGACTTGTACCTGAAAGTGATGATATCAAAGTTGCCTGTATGGAGTCGAGCCATCATCATTGCCAGGTCATTGGCTTCTGAGCCACTGTTGGTCAGATATACCACCTAGACAGGGAAACACAAAGGGAATAACATTTTTATTTTACAGTACATCTGGATCCACACGTAAAGTGACCAAAATCAGGAATCACACAGGTACCTTAAGAGGATCTGGGAGGTGGGAGGCCAGTTTCTCACAGTACTCGTGCAGAGGAGGGTAGACGTAGATGTTGGTCGTATGCCACAGTCTCTTCAACTGTTGCTCTGCAGCTGCCGTTACTCTCCTGTACATACAGACGTCAGAAATAAGACACATATAACATCAACACCACTCTTATTTATTTATTTCTGTGTGGAGATTGCATGTTCTCCCCATGTCTGTGTGGGTCTTCTCCAGCTTCATCCTGCATGCAGACTGGACTCAAGGGGACATGCGGTATAGATAATGGATGGATGAATGGATCTACTATCAGTTCGTGACCCAGTAAAGAACGAAAGATCTTACGGGTGGCAGTGGCCCACGCTGACTGTTGCCACGCCGGCAAAAAAATCCAAATACCGCTTCCCGTCCACGTCCCACAGCCACTGCATGTGTCCCTGGTGGACAAACACTGGCTTCTTATAGGAGGTAACCTTCATGATCATGGGGTTGCAGTTCTTTCGGCGGATCTCCATCATCCGCTCTTTGGACATACCCTGAACAGAGACAAGAGACAAAATACAAACAGGAGAAAAGGAGTCACGGTTTAGGCAGGGTGTTTATCTTTTGTTTTCCTTTATGCTGAGTTTGTCAAAGAGCTAGAGACACCGTGGTGATGTTGGGAGGATGTTGCTTTTACCTTGTATTCCTCTGGTTTGAAACTGCATGGGGGCATCTCTGGGATGTCTGTGGGGAGGTGTCTGGGGGATGCTTTCTGATATAATGCACCTGTGAAACCATTGTAATGGAAAGTTTATATTGTGAGGTTGAGATAACAACGCCTTTCAGGAGTAATCACATCAGAAAATCAGTCCCGGTGATGGAAGAACTTTAAGCCATGATTCTAACAGAACAACAATTCAACATGAGATCCATGAATGATGTTCAGTTATTGTTTAAACTGTTTCAGAGACATTTCGATTCAAGAGAGATCCTATTATACAGAGATGTGAACACCTGTTAGTATGATGACACAATACATTTTAGCAGGGCCACGAACACACACAGTTTTTACAACAACAAAAAATTACTGCTGCCAAGGCTATAGCCAATCTCGCCATGGTTAAAAAATGATTTTTAAATCAAGATCTGCCACAAAATGTACCGAATTCTTCCTCTGATCATGCCGCATCCCTCCAAAACTTTGAATGAAAATCAGTTCATAATTTTAATTTTTTTGTAATCCTGCTGACAAACAAACAAACAAGCAAAAACAACAATGAAAACAAAACCTCTTTGGTGGACTTAATAAAAAGAGCTGACACCATTAGTCATTCAACAGAAAAATAACAACTATTTTGTCAATCGATAACCTATTAACAGAAATGGCAGACTTGGCTTCAATATTATTTGATAGTTAATCAAATTAAATTAAACATCTGTGGGGGCTGGACAGTTGGTTAGCCAACATGAGGCATGTTGAGAAGTCACTTGTTTCTCCATAAAGTTGTGATTGCGAAAAAGTTGCAAAAAATTATCGAAACAGATTCATCAATATTTAAAAAATCATTTTAGAGCCCTCGATTATATAATTATAACTTCATGAAGGTGGGATTTATTTCGGGACTATAGTCTATATTAATTATATAACTGTAGCCACTTGGGTGTAATGTTAAATTGATATTTGACTTTAAACCGCAGCTGATTTATTTCTAAAGGGAATAAAACCCCACCAGTGATCTGGGTTCTCTGAGGCAGCGCCACACACCAGCAGAATATGGTTGGTCTCCATGGTAACTCACCAGTTGGCAGGTGGAATTCTGCGGACGAGCCGGGCGGTCGCCAGCGGGACGCTCCCATTAGAGCGCGTCCCCGGAAACAGGAGCCAACTTTATACATGTTGTTATTCCGGTGCAGAGGAAACACACACTCACACACACTGACACACACTCACTGACACACACTCACAGCCGAAGTGGTCTCTCGCTGTCACCAGTGTCTCAAAGTCTCTGCAGGTTGTAACTTCAGCTACTGTGAGAAAAGTCCAGCAGCCAATGAACCCGGTTCCACCCCCCCGTCACGTGTCACGGGATGCGCGCGCAAGTGTTTGCATAATATATTTACTTCATCTCAAATTTGTGTGATATTCAGTTCAACATCCCTCACGTCGTTATTACATAAACATTATTATAAACTGACATGTGTTGGAAGCCTGCACCAGAGACAGTCCTGCCTTTGTTTTGTTGGTGTTGTTTTCTTTGGATAAGGATGTTTTATTTATGCATATATTTATTTTTTGGCCACACTGTTCATAATTTTTCTTTTTCTTGCATTCTAACAAACAAAAAGACAACAGGCAATACAACAACAACAGGAAACAGGACAACATCCACAACAATAACAACAACAGTAACAAAACACTATCCACGACATAAAGGAGGGGGGAAGGGGGCACAGTGTATCTAACGTGTCAGCACCCGTGCAGATGATTATAAGTGGGAGTAGCTAGATATAGATGACTCGACAAAACAGATAGAATGCAAGCAGGGAGATCTCAGGTTGGCGGAGAGTGGAATCGTCACACATACAAGAAGTAAATGTGTGTTCTTGTGATTCTAGGAAGGATCTCATGGTGTCCCTGAGCTCACTTCTGTCCCTCTGAAGAATTTGAATATTGGAGCATTTCTCCCTTTTTTTTTATTAAGCTTTACAAACCAAAGAATCTATAATAATAATTAAAGAAATAATCATTACATAAATCAAAAAACAGATCGAAAATCAAAGGAAAGTATTTATAAAGTAGTTCCGCATCATCCATCTGCAATATTAAAATATGGACACGATATTATTGACCTATACAGTTTCCCTTTTGTTGCTGAAAGAAAATAGTCCTTCTGATTTAGTTAAATTATGAATGCAGGACTTCAAACTGTATTTGAGTATTTATGTAGTATCATAATGCTACTTCCAAATACCTAATCCACCATTAGTGCAACAATGCCTCCTTTGAAAAACAAGTTTACATTGGCAGACAATTTGGTTAAAGCAACATTTCTGACCAATTCTCAGCTCTTGTCATTTATTTATCAAAACAGAAACAATAATACACAACTGATTCAAGCTATGCATTCACAAAGATTCACTTCATTAGGCATTAGTGACTTAATTTACTTTCTGTGGTCATTCATAGTTTTTGTATGTTAAAAATGTTTCAATTTCTGGTTTAAAAGCCTTGAATGACAGTGGCTGTCTGTGTCAGAGGGTATTGTCAATCACGTTTTTGCCTCATTATTAATTATTAAAACCAGGTAATGATAACAAGCATGTACATATCAATATAGTACTTTGGAACCATATAGAAACACCCCAAAAAAATCACATTTGTACATTTATTACAAGCATGATTTTTTACGACGGGTTCTCCAAAAACCATCGAAGTTAAGTTTCAGATTGCATTTTGTGATCAGGTGATTGACTGTTTGTAAAGCGATACATAAAAACATATTTGTGCAAAAATTTTAAAATGGCCATACACAGCATTTTATCACTGTTAAACAGAGACGAAGTCACTTAAGGTTCGCGTTGCACAATGCCGAGCAATTACACTATTACACTATTTTCCAAAAAATACTTTTTTCAAATTTACCAGTCAAACAGCAGTGCAAGCAGTAATAAATGTACTGTACACAAAACAGTCTTAGGATGAAAAATACACCAATACATTCCCACTTTCTCAGTTTTCTTCTTGAAATGTATCTCTCTATATACAGTTTCTGTGTGGTCTCCAGCCAACAGCTTTGAGTTCAACACGGAGAAATTTGCACAGGGAAAGGGACAAAAAACGAAAAATAAATGCAATTGATGTTTGAGCTTCCTGTACTCTTGATTTTACACAAATAAATTAATCACAATGACAGCATGTAGTACCAGACATCTTATACTACCAGACATCTTATACAATCAATCATAAATATTTACTTTATAACTTTAAAGTTAAATTATGATTATTATTCACATCATTCAATCAAATTATTTTAGTTCTTTATCATGTATCAACTGTCTCTTAAATTAGATTTATGATAAATGGAAGAATAGTGTCGGTGTAACTGTTAATGTTTTTGCTCTTTTTGTCTGTGTTCCACCTTAAAACAGGTCTCACAATGTTCCAGACCTGCCTGTTGGGCTTCTGAGCACCTAGTAAGTAGTAAATATGGTGGCAGTGTCAACATAGCCACTCACTGCCAGGGTAGTGTCATCCCGGACTGGCGTGCCAGTGTGAATGCAGGCTGCAGGCTTCTGGTTGACGATGGATGACGGGAGGCAGCTCTCCGTCGCTCCATTCATCTCCTGGTCCTCACAAGGGCACCTCTCCGCCTCGTGTCCCGCCACCTCTCTCTGGAGAAGCAGCACGTTGTCACCGTTCACCCCCTTCACTTTGCTGTAGTCCTCCTCCTGGCGCGGCCGGGGGCAGCCGGCGCCACAGTCCGACATGACAGGCTGCAGGAGCACCATGTCCTCCTCATTGACCCTCTGGACTTCGACATACTCGGTGGGCCGGAGAGCAAGCGGCTGCAGAGCAAGCGGCTGCAGAGCAAGCGGCTGCAGACCAACGGCCGCTTGTTTGCGGCCGACGTTGGAGATGTTGACCTCGCTGTGGGCCTGGAGTTGCCAGAGGGCCTGTGTCTGGGGATGGAGTGAGTGATGTTTCTTGTCCCAGTAGCTTGGTCCTAGAGCCTCCTTATTGTTGCCATGGCCAGGCTGGGTGAGGTAGGAGGACGAGGAGCTTGGGGGGAACAGGCTGTCGGAGAGGCAGTGCTGTTTCGCCGTCTCAAGCAAGCTCATTTGGTTCAGTGAGCTGTACTGAGGCAGAGGCGAAAACACAGAAGGCCAGGTCTTCACCCGTCCACTGGACATGTCGGGGCTAACGATATCATCATGAGAATAGGTCAACGCACCCTCATTCCATTTTTTCTGGTGCCTCTGAGCCTCCATCGGACTTTTCTCCTGATCTGTTCGCCTCCCTTCCTCTTTTAACCTTCCGCACTTATCCATCAGCAGAGTGTGGCTGTCACAGCTGCCCCGGCCGGAGTCGTTGTCGTACGTGGAGCCCCCGGATTTGAGGCAGTTATCGTGCAGATCCTTGCTTTCCTCCAGCATCAGCTCCTGCTCCTCGGGGATGTACACCTCTAAGTACTCCACCAGAAAATCCTCACAGTTGGACGTGGTCGGGGGAAAATCAGACACCACCAGTGCACTGAAGATCTCCTCAGACTTGCCACTCTACACACAAAGCAGGATTACACTGAAGTCATTTTTCTTATTCAAACATCATCATTAGGGTCACATCATTGTCGCACGCATGAAAACATTGATCAGTGTGTTGCAGCTTTACCTTTAGAAGTTGTTTATCAAATCCTTTGATTTTAGGACCAGGGACAGGTGGCAGAATGCAATGCTTCAGACTTCTCACAAAAAAAAATTAAAAAAAATAAAAACACGATTATTATGAGGGCGTGAGAGCAGCAGAAGAAAAATCATTATAAATTATAAAATGATGATTAAAATAATGTTGTATTTTATGGTGAGTGTATCAACAAAATGTCTCGTTGGCATTAATGAGAAATAAATGTAGATAGCAATAATTGTCTAAATTAGAAAGCATTAGAATTGAACACTTCCTCCACAAAGCAAATTCCAAATTTTGTAAAAATTCGAAAATGTTAATACTTTTTTGTGTGCTTATCACAACAAATAAATTATTGTTATTCATCATATAAAGTAAATCAATATTTATATATGAATAATGTGGTTAAAAAGTAACATGCTCATAACAAAGGAGCATCTTTCATCTTTACGTCATGGGATTGTTAAAAAACTTAAAATAATCCAATATTGAAGTGGTGAACTTAAAAATAAAGAGCCTTAACCACAGCTGTAGTGGTCGTCTGTAGCATATAACACATACATTAATATTGTAGTAAACAACATTCCACCAAACATATTGCATAAGGAATTCATGATCCCTTTTTACCTGTGGCTGTTCATGTGTAACAACCACGCGAGGATGAGGAAGATGAAGGCACAAAAGACCGTGATGAGGATCCACGTTGACTTCTCCCGATGGAAATCTGTAAAGTAACATAATAACATAAGTGCTACAGCATAACATACAACCTTGTGCAATGGTGATGATTACTATTATAGGATGTTAAAGGAGTTTAATTCATAGGAGCATCTTTTGTCATTCTCATGGCTTGATAAGGGAATAGTATCATTGAAATTGATACCACTCTCAAACCTGTCTGTTAACATGAGGCTTGATTTCAGATAAGGTAAGCAGGGGCGTTGCAACAGTTTTGGGAAAGCTGACAATTGTCTGGGACGGCAACAGCAACGATCATTTTGTGAGGACCCTGACAAGCTTCTTAATTTGAAAGGTTTTGTTGAAGACTAGAACGTCTAAATGTGTGTGTATGATGTGTCTAGGCTGCTGTAGGGGGTTTGCACCAAAACTATACTACATTGCTATTATATATGTGTATACACAGTATGCGATGTGCATGGTTTGGTATAATATGTTTCTTCGAATGGGTTGGTTTGGTTTGGTGCAACCCCCCCCCCCCATGAGTTATTTTTCCCGGGGCCCCCAGAGTCCCTTGTAACACCCCTGATGATTAGCTTAGTTAAGACTGAAAACAGGACATGAGCATGCCTGGTGAAAAATGTTTTGTTGCCAGCGCACTGCACAACCAAGAGTTGCAGCTGTTTTGACCACATTGCCGCTCTCTCTGGAGGATTTCAGGGGCCTTGGGAATACTAAACTGCCCAACAACAGTGCAACCAGGAAGAAGTGTGCATTACCCTCAACGCTCCAGTGGTTCAAGAGTGGATGAGTGCAATGCATTTTTTCAGTGTGAAAATGGCACATTATAGTAAAGGAGTGAAATGTTTGAGTTTGGCACATGAAAACAACCACTATGAAACCACAACATCCTATGTTTAAATGTTTGTGGTTTACATGGATTAAACAAATGAGATATGAGATATATCGATGATCTCATCAAGTGACATGGCCCATTTCCTGTAATGTTCAACTTCTTCTTCAATACATACATTATATCTTACTGGTAAATGTTATAGTGCATGTGATGTCTTACAGTCGGGAACTTTGACGTCGAAGGTGGAACTCCATTCACTCCAAAAACCGTGATCGGGCTTACAGCGCACCTGGACGTGGTACGTACCACCTGACCGCAGACTGAAAATATTAAACATCTTCTGTTGTCCTGCAAGGTGCATCTGGAAATACAATACGACACAAATCACACCTCCAGTCAGTCCTTCAAGCTCTCATTGTAAATGTATGGTACACCAAATACAATTTTATGAGGAATTTAATCAAAACTGGGCAAAATTGACCACCCTGTCAATACACAGATCAAAGGTCAGAAGCCATAGTTAACTGCAGTACAGTGCCCACTAACAGGTGGCTTGACCTAAGATGTCATTTTTGAAAACATTTGAACTCCCTCGGGCGAGTAACGAGCTGCGTACCTCCCACTCATCTTCTCCATCCAACCTGATGCGGAGCTCGTAGATCAGAGTGATCCAGCCGGAGCGGGTGTCGGCCTTGTGTGGCGGTTCCCATGACACCCGGAGGAAGGGCCAGCCCTTGTCCTCCAACACAGTCACCGCTACCTTCTCTGGAGGATTAGGCTTGACTGAAAAGGGAGAGAGAAAGTTTGAACGAGACTTTTTAAGGGATAATGTTTGACACAAAACTCAATAGTGACGGTGTAAGGCCACAGGTGGAACCCATAGACTGTATATAAAGATGGACGACTTCCTCCCACTATCCAGAAATTCAGCCAAAATATCCGGGATTCAATTGCTGCGAATGCATGCGCTTGACCAATCATGAGTCAGTGTCAATCTGTCAATCATGATATGTTACCCTGTTTTTATAATCAAAACCAAAGTTATTGGAAAAATCCACACTTCAATAAACATCAGTGGAATAAAATCTACCTAAAATGTCAGAAGCCATATTGGAGAAAAATGTATTTCAAATGTACTTTGACTTTTTAGTTTGGTCCATGTCCCATCCACTATCATGTAGGAGACGGGCTTTATGACCTACACTGCAACCGGCCACAAGATGGCGATCAAGACACTTTCGCTTTCGGGGAGCAGTCATGTCATCCATCTTCATATACAGTCTATTGTTAAACCACTTTGTTTCCAGTTTGTGTCTTTGTCTCTTTCTCTGTGTAAAAGTAAACCAACGTACACCTCCAGTGACTAAACTGTGTCACTGCAGGGGAGACTTTCCAAAACGTGTTGACACTTGTGGGACGACATGGTCGAGATTAATGTTAATATCTGATCTTGTTTATCTTCTTGGAGACACATAGTTGACAAATTGTGAGGACAAGGGTTAACGCATTTTGCTTAGGACTGATAATCTTATCAGGTCAGAGCAACCACGAGCAACAAAGGGAAGTTGCAGATTAGCAGCTTTAAGGACAGGTCTTTTAGTTCTATGACTTTATATTTGTTTGTTTTTTACATTTCATGAACCAAACAACATGTATTTGTACTTTACAACATGACAGCATGGGACTAATTCCATTCCTCATACAATATTTACATATCGTTGCATAATATGAAGTAGGTCTACACAGTATTTATATTTAATCAGTCACTAAATAAAAGAGAAACAACGGGATTATTCTTCATTTTTCTTGTCAACAAATTCCATGAAAAGGCTAAAAACCTTTACTTAGTCTGTGTGTCTGCCGCTCTCATCCCCATTTCCTATTTCTACCTAATTTGAAAATGGGACACGAAGACATTGAAATAGAAAAAGGAAAAGCAATTTCCAAAAACAGATGGGCACTGTAGATTTTGAAAATGTAATTTGTGGGGGGTCTATTTTCAGCCATGGATTAATACGTATTTGGAGCTCCACTGAGTATCTTTGGCAGCATGATGGCGTATGTGTGTTGGACTTAAAATAAACAGCAGTGTCCGTGTTGATTGTAATGAAGGAAGGCGCCAGTCAGCTGTGGCCATGTCACGTGTTGATAGGGTTTGCCGTGGAGAAATCAATCAATGCATGTTATACTTATCCTTTAAATCACCCGCTTATCTTAAACTTCATTTCATTATAGCCACCCATTTGTCGGAAGTTTCACAAAGTAGCTTCTCATTTTAAATCTTTGGCATAAAAAAACACGCTTTTAATCCTCAAGTGGAAATTTTGTCTCCAAAGAACGCAGACAACAAACACGAAACAAGCGGCACACGTTCCCTCACCGATGTAGACCACATCTATGTCCACGGGGTCGGAGAAGGTACTGCCGTGCGCGTTGGTGGCCACCACAGTGATGTTGTAGTTGACCCAGATGGACGTGTCGTTCTTGTTGAAGAAGCAGGAGTTCTCCCCGGCCGTGTGGTAGTCGGGACACTCGTACACTGTATCGGAGCTGCAAGAGACGCAGGGGAATGGCATGTAATGTAATCACATGCATTGCTGCATTTCCAGAGAACAGCATGTATTCCTCATGCTACAATTCCTGAAACTTGTATGTGTGTGTGTGTGAGTGTGTGTAGGACAATATAAGACAAAAATGGAAGAAAACGTTCTGAGCCACAAAGAGTGGACAGCTACCGTAGCTACTACACTTGAATATTAAGATTAGATAAGATAAGATTTATATTTAGTAAAAAACTGTCCTGTTATGCCTGTGTCTTGTCTTACATTGTATTTTTTCTTGCCTCCTACACAACTGTCTTTACTGCGCTTTTGCTTCTTCTGCTTTGCTTCTACAGATGTTCTACTTTCGAGAAGTCACTGAAAACATCTGACGTGGGGTATGAGCACTTGACCACCGCTTCAGGCACTTGGGTTCAAATCCCAGTAGGCGCTTTAATGAATGCCTCTAGGACAAACGGGAGCCTGCCGTTTACATAGTAGCAGCGACTGTTGCTGATTGGTCGGAGGAGCTGTTCAGCAGCAGTATACATTTACCAAAAGGTTAAGCCCCTTGCTGTGATGCAAAAACAGGCTATAACCTCCCTAGGCTGATGGCAGGGGTAAAATAAATTATTATTATTGTAAAAAATCATTACTAGAAATATTGGCAATGGCTTTATTTCAAAGAAAATGGAGGAATAATAACAGCTCCCACACATACTTTAACTCATGTAATGTATCCTTTTGAACAGCACTTTAATGTTAAGAATTTATATAGTTAGACATTAAAGCGACAGATTTAAAATCTCTGAGATCTTTGATAGTCTTTTCAGAGCAGTGGGTTCTACAGGAGAGTAGAGTCTGTTATTATTGGCTGCATTAATTGAAAAGAATTACTCACAAAATATTATCCATCTAAATAATCATTTATGCAAACCTCAAATATATTTAAATAACCACTCCATAGCGAGGTCACAGATTTGCTGTCATTCACGCAGGCTCCAGTGTGATTGAATTATGATTCAAACTTCTGCACCTTCTCCATAGCTGCTGGATATCAAAAGCCAAAGATTTCTCCATCCTGACATTTCATACATAACACTTGATCATAACAGTAATGGAACGGAAAACGTCCCCTCCTTCTGTGTCAACGCCCTATGAGCCCCACACGGCTTTCAAATCCAAAGCCAAGGGAACAACCGGTGCCACATAACTCTCTGCAATCTTTATCCTCTTACAACCGTCTGCTGCCCTCAGTGCTGCACGACACCAGGTAGGCTGCTAACGGACAAGTGTGCTAACACAGAAGCTGTGTCTCAGTTTAGGGGCTGCATCCTTTGGAGGCTGCATTTGCGACAGCACAGTCCCATTTCAAAGGCTCCTCCTTCAAAGGTGGCCGACAAATGCGTCTTTCCAGCCTCGAGAAACGAAGGCTAAAACGGGTGGACCCTTCCCGGCCCCAACCTATCCCATGATTCATTACCCTTCATTGACAAATTGTTTTCCAAAGAGGTAATGGTGGCAGCCAGCAACAAGACGTGATGCACAAACATTACATTTCAACGTCAGCTACCGGTACAGATGTTTAAAAAGCCCCAAGGGGCATTACAACTTTCTTGTTGTGTCCAACATCAGCTCTGTTGCTATAACAGCAACAAGAGCGGGACAAGCTGGTGACACTGATCACGGAAATCCTCTGAACAGACCGACGGATCAGCCTTTGCAGTGTACATGGCCAATAAAGGAGGCGGTCTTCGTGGGCCGGGTAGACCGCGCCCTCTGAAGGGTGTAGCCCCTGAATTAAGACACAGCTAAAGAATGTGAAGATAACCAGTGTCGGCCATACTGGTTCTACGCTCTGATCTGCCTCTGATATATATATTAAGATAAGTACCAAACCAGCTGCTCATCCATAAACCTCACTGATGAACATACAGGTGACTGCTGACAATCCATCCATGTCACTTATTCTACAGTGAATGTGCTTCTGCATGAAACTCACTTCTCTTTGCGATAGTACAGGGCGTAGGTGGTGGGCAGCCCCCGGTCAGATCCTGGCTCCCACCAGCAGGTGAAGGTCTCTTTTTCAGGAGAACGACATCTGGTCAGAGCAGGTTTCTCCGGAGGGCTGATGCCTAAGGAATGTGTAAGAGGAGGAAATTAAACTAAATACAAGGTTACACACATAACAAGGTGTATTTCATAACAAAGATAGAGAACTTATGCAGTCGCAGACAGATTCAATTTTGATATGAAATGTGCAAGATGTGTAATAAACCACAAAAATATCCAACAATGTTACTCATCATCTTTTGATTGGGCAGCTCTGGTTCCTGTACCAACAACCACACACCTCCTTACTCAGGAAGATACTGAGACACTTACTTGTTCCCTGTGCGTGCGGCGTGAAGAACAGCAGCAACAACATCAGGGCCGCTCCCGAGACGTTCTTCATCGTGGCACCACAAAAACCTTGGCTGTTGGATGGGAAACAAAACAAAGACAGGTGGACAGGTGAACTGTCAGCTCAAGCCACATGATCCACAGTGTTTGCAGCAGCGGTTCAGGTCCTGTGTTCAGTCACAACATGGTTGCAGGAAAAATGAAAACTGCCTGGTGCAGCAGTGATGTTTTCTCACTGTCTGACACTGAAGTCATACGTTCGACTAGAATGGTGCTCACCAGAGTGCAAACCTCAACAGTCCCCTTATGAAACATTTCAATTCACTAGATATAGATTTTTATTTTGAAAAAAAAATGGTACCACACCAAAATGTAATGGGATCGTACTTGGGTGATGCTCCAACCCTTCACAACATTTCTAACAAATCAGTTGAGCAGGTTTGGCGTAATCCTGCTAATCAACAATAAACGCAGATAAATATTTTTATAAAACATTTTTACCTCCTTGGCAGAGGTGATAACAAAATAAAGAGGAGAAAAAAACATGAACTACAATGACACTCAGTAGAGCACATTCCTCTTCAAACAGTCCCAGTAGATGTTAATCAGGCTGCACCAAATTTCTCACACTATCAGTTCCCTAAATATATTTCTTTCATCAAGATCCATGAATTATTTCCTGAGAAATCAATCAAAAATGCCAATGTTAAAGAAAGTGAAACCAAAAAAATCCTATATACACCCTGTGATCTGGATCCGCACCAAAATGTAGTGGATTCCTCCCTGACCCATACAGCATCCTCCCACCAAGCTTTGTGGAATCTGTCGAGTATTTTCTGCGTAATCCTGCTAACTAACAAACTAACAAACAAACAAACGAACAAATAAACAAAGGGACTGGGTGAAAATATAACCTCCTTGGCAGAGGTAACGAATCCTGTCATTTACATGCACGTGCTAAACAGTAATAATCATCATAGTAATAAAATGGCACAAAGTCTGAAAGCAGAACAGTTAAATGTGATGAACTGAAAGAAAGAACGTTTGATGTTTCACTGAGGATTAAAAAAACATCCTCTCTGTTTCAGACTACCTCTACCAGCTGGCACATGCAGCACAACTGATTGCATAATCTGAGTTAGGCCGTTTGCCTGGACAACAGAGACACATACGGCTGGTTACACCCCCCCCCCCCCCCCTCTCACATGCTCTGTCACATGCTCTCTCTCTCTCTCTCTCTCTCTCTCTCTCTCTCTCTCTCTCTCTCTCTCTCTCTCTGTCTCTCTCTCTCTCTCTCTCTCTTTTCCAATCACAGATGAATTGTTGCCGTCAGTTGAGGATGTGACAGGATGTGACATATTGAAGAGAGCGAAACCTTTTGACCAGTAAAACGCTTGAGTGTGAACAAATTGATATTCTACTCTTCAAGAATGTCTAAATTAATCTTATTGTGTCCTCAAAATATCATTTATCATATAATTTCATTAAGATCCATGAATTGTTCTCTGTGAAATCAACAAAAATGCTCAAAAATATCTTGCATTGTCAAAGAATGTCAAAAATCCCAGATGTGCACCAAAATGTAATGGGTTCATCAGTAGTTAATGGGCAACTCTGCAACTCTGTGGTTGTATTTTTATTTAAGCCAGTGAGAAGTCATTATTCCCTCTGAAAAAATAATAGCTCAAAGTGACATTTTTAAACTGGGCCTAAAATATTATAAGCTTTTCTTGTATGTCCTGTCTCTGTTCAACAGAGAGACATATGTGAGGCATATGTGTTTCTAAGAAAACACAACACTGCATAATAGACTACACAATTTTTTGACTCAAATTTTTAAATATTTAATACACATGTATTCTTTTTATTTCTTTCACCTCTTGTAATCTCTTTACTTTTTTTATTCTTCTGTTATCATTCGCTTTTATTTTGATTGAAAATGTGTTTTACTCTGCTTTCTGATTTTAAACTAATTTATTTTCATTGGTCTCTGTGTTGTTTAAAATGTCTCTGTACAGCACCTTGCATCAACCTCTGCCTATGAACTGTGCCTTGCCTTGTATTTACATTGTAGATTAGTAAACACTTCTACCAAGGCCCAACAGTCCCCTTAAATTCAACCAAGCTTCACCAAAGTACAAACCCCCTAAATGTGCCTGACTTTGTACATCAAGATCTATTAATTATTCCCTTGTGAAAATATCAAGAAAATTTCACATGTATCCAAAGGGAAGTGAAAAAGAATCCTGGATCTGCCCTTTTGTCCGGATCTATGTCACATCCTTCTACCAAGTCTCGTGGAAATCCGTTCAATAATTTTTGCGTAATCCTGCTGACAAACAAATATAAAAACAAACAAAGTGACAAGGGTGAGAACGTAACTTCATTGGAGAAGGCAATAACATGCTGCAAGGCTGGTCAGGGGTGTGTTGTTATACTATATCTACGCTTATACTTTATTTGAACTCATTATAAATATGTTTTGCCACATGATCATTAAAACGACACTTGCTTTCATTTTTCATTTTTAGAGTTCCTCAACATCATGAAGCCTTTCGCCGATTGACTGCAATCAACTCTTCATTTTGGTGTCTTAATTTCAGTAACGTCACCATGATCTGATAATTGGCATTAAGGTCAAGGCACTGGATTAGCTTCCTGCTGCATATAGCCATCTTACGTAATGCGTAGCCCAAACTGAATTAAGCTGCTAAGCTGGGAAAGTGCTGGCCAATAGTGCGAAGCTCTTCTCTCAAAGATAATAATGGTCTGAATGTTGCCTTTAAACTGTGCTGTGGGGTTTCCCATCAGGCAGGAGAACATCAAATGTCAAATGTACTTTTAGTTTAACATGTGAAAATGACAAACAGGGGCAGAAATCTGATTGGCCCCTGAAGCGACACTATTCTGTCAGTTGTCTTTTTTCCCCCATAAACTAGTCACCTACTAATAATACTAACACTACATATTACAATTTGTTATAAGACATTATAGTTTCTAAGCTTTTGTGTTTGAAGTGGGGACACTTTATACATTTTATAAATCTATAAAGTCTACACAGTCGTGTGTTTCAGGTTTATAATAATGTACTTTTTAGTGCAAATAAAGTAAGCTAATGATGCTGTTCACAAACTGGATCATAAATTATTTAAAGATTGAATGGCATTCATACATCCGCAAAGGTCCAACAGTCCCCTTAAATTCAGTCAAGCTGCACCAAACTTCACACAACTATACATATCAGTTCCCTAAATGTGAAAGCTTCATGAATTATTACACTGTAACTCGTCAATACCCTAATGCCTAAAGTGTAAACTCCCAGAAAGCAGAACAGATCTTAAGTCTTAAAATAAAATTTTGCAGAAATATAAAACTATAAAAACCAATGAGTGTAAAAAGTGTAACGAAAACGAAACAGTCAGGACAATGATACATTGTGGTTTCGACATTTAGTCCCACCGCTATTTACAAAGCACGACAGAAATGTGTGTCATGGTTCTCGCAGCTCTTGAAGCGTCAAATCGGCCAAATCAGAAATTACAAATACTATACATTACGATTCCTAAATTTGACCATGAACTGTTGTACAGTTTGGATGAAAGACAGCGTGTGACAGATAGCATTTAATCACTGGTTGCAGAGAAACACCTTGACTTGAACTCCTTCTCACACTAGAACAGACTAAACCCACTAAAGGAAAATAAAAACCGGTTTGCTCACCAGCATCAGAGCCTTTCTAGGAAAATGTTTGAATAGGGGAAATCAACAGGCAACAATGCCCTGAACTTTCAATTAAAATTTCATGACAACGAAACTGCAACCATAAACACACGATTTTCATGACCTGTTGCATTTTTGTATTCTGTTTAATACATTTAAAATAGCAGCAAAACCTAAGCATTGATTGAAAACCTGAAGGTTTTCTAATTCAATGTTTGGCAATGAACATTATTAATTCTAGTGGCTTCTAGTGTAGACTTTTCTTTACTTTATTCAATACTAAATAAAACCCCAATATGAAAAAAGGGATATGTAGGATTAATATGTGTACACTGTAGCAGATGATATAAGATATAAGCTTAACACAAATTCACATATTCAGGTGTAGTTCTCTGACATATCTGTTTAAAAATAAGATTTTGTGTGTGTGGGCGAGGCTCAAGATATAACTGAGAGCTACTGAGAGGGTTCAAAATGCACAGAAACCTAATTCAAAATGGATCTATGTGACAAAAACTCTGCTCAGACACCAACAATGTGCTGTATGAATAGACAGCCTACAAGTAATAAAAGTGCATTTACGACAAGAATAAAATTGTCATCGCACCTTTCACATGCGAGCATCAACCAATTTATAGCTCCTGCCATCAGCTACTTGCAGTAAACCAAACAAAGTCGTAAAAATCAACATTAACCACAGCTCATGTCCTGTTTTTGCACTGTTCAACGACAGTTATTGCAACACGCTTGTAAATGTGTTGGGTTATTGCACTTCTTGGGCAACCTACAGTAAATCTACTCACACACACAGTAGAAAGAAAATGACGACAGACAACGCACCCTTCGCTACCTGCAGCGATAATTTTCCCACGGATCTTGGTCCGTCAGTTAAGAAATAGGTTAGTCAGATAAGAACAATAGGATACTTGCTTTTATAGTTTGACGCTGCTGCCTATTATGGTTCTTGTGTTTAGGAGGGAGAAATAGTGTTTCTTCATTCAGATAAAGTCATTTTGAGAGCGACCCCCAATACTTTAAACGACACATGAGCCCGGTGAAGCAATAATTGCTTTTTTCTTAAAGGTAAAAATGCTGAACGTCTGATTTCGCCTATAGACTTTATATAAGGACTTAAATTAGTTGTAGCGGCCATGTGCTTCTCTGATGGTGGGCCTGATGGAATTACGACTCACCTCAAAGGCTTGGTGTCAGGTACATGAAGTGAGTAATAACCGTCATAAGGTTGAGACCAAAATTCCTTATCATGAATTACCACCACGGTGCCAACTTCATAAACCATGTTTTGCTTTAAAAAACATTTGAAACCACTCCTAGTTAGCTGTAGTTAGCATTCAATGCCCAATCAATGTGTAATAAGGTCCTGGTGCAAGACTAACAGTGGAAAAAGTCAGTAAGCTGCAGGCAGCGAACCGTTTTAATCCAGTATTGAGTTGATCAGCTTGGTGCTATAACAGCCAATGGCCTCTTTCACCTCTTCCTAGCCAGCCTAAAGGTTAAATAGATGTGCAACGGAGGAGCGGGTCACGACCAGGGAAATCCCATTATACAGCTGAGCTGACACCCCCGTGCAGCCGCATCATCATCATCCTCCCACGGTGAAGGAAATCTCCTGCCAATCTGTCAGCTGTCAACCTGGGAATGTGTGCATCTTGATGCAGTAAAAAAACAATAGGAGACTGATCACACTCACTTGTTCTGATTCTACATTATACCAAACTGTGGGAGTTATTTTATGCTATATTTTAGGATCACTGACCATGGAAACTGAATCAGAGTAAACTGTAGTTGGTATTACTTATCAGTATATATAGGACAAATGAAGTCGTCACTATGCACAAAGGTGTTGCATATTATTGGGTCTCTATCTCGAACGGTGAAATGTATAATGACCATGACTGTGTCATGGTCATTATACACACACACAGTTGTGTCTCCATGACTTCAGAGGACGTTGCATTGTCATTGATTTCCTATAAACTTACTCCAACCTTAACCATAGTTACTACTTACCTGACACTTACCCTTTCGCTAACTTTAACCTAACCTAATCTTACCTAAACCTAACCTTAAAACATGTTGTCACCTCCATATTTAATAGTTTACGTTATGGAGGGCTTGCTTTTTGTCCCCACAATGTGACTGTTCAAACAGATTTACAGAATCAGAAAGTGAAGTCCAGTCAAATAATTTCCTCAATTTCCCAAAAGTGTCCTCACTCACAATGTACACACACGCACACACGCACACGCACACACGCACACGCGCGCACACACACACACACACACACACACACACACACACACACACACACACACACACACACACACACACACACACACAAACAATATAATGAATTAGATACATCTTCACCCTCAGGGCAGCTCCTACAAACAATTAACAGATTTGACTCCACAGATCAACATTTACTTCGCCTAAAGTTTGTTGTGAAGTTTATAGAACCATGAAGCCTCAGATCAACCTCACAGCCTCGATCAGTGACTACAATCATTGAGACCATCTTTCTCTGTGTGTGTGTGTGTGTGTCTGTGAAACTTACTGACAGGAGTGCGTCTCTCCCTCCGTGCCTCAGCCAGCGGAGTTACCGACTTGTGTAACTGGTTTACCGGGATGACAGGAGACGAGTGCGCGCACATAGCCGGTCAACTGAGCCCCGCAGCAGCAGCCAGTGAACAAACCGAGCATCCCCTCTCTCCTCTATATCCCCGATCCATCCCTGAGAGGGGCGGGGCAGAGCAGCCCGGCCTCCGCATATAAACCCCGCCCCCCTCCCCCCGATCATCCCACACAAACTACATCCTCAAATACTGAAAACAAACTGGAGCATTGTGAGCTTTAAAGTTGCCTGATGTAACATGATGTCAATGTAGATTATACAGTTTAACAGGCTGCTTCTTCTCATTATATCTGTGTGGTGCTGTTTCCTCCTTGTAAAAAGGAAATTCTTGAGCCATTAAACAGAATATATTGGTCTTATAATAGAGGGAAGGTTGTGCTACACATAATATTTAGAGGATGATGAATGGACTTAACAAAATTCTATTTTTACGACAATAGAAACTGAATATGTTGTGGAAAACTATGCAAGTGCATGAGAGAGAGCGCGATAAAGTGATGGTCGGCAGCCCACTTTTAAATTTGTAAACACGTAGCCTATATCAGTTTTACATTATCAGGAATGTTATGAAATGTCCTGGTCACCGACCACCACTTACATAGATTTAACCAGGGCCTATGTCCTGGCTGTGATTTTATTAATTTTAGGTGTATAAACTGTGCGATGCTAGTTTTCTCTGCAAAACAATAAAAGCCACCTCTCCTCAGGACAGCACATGGCACTTGTTTTCTGCTACCCTAGTGACTTGTCTTCACTCTGCGTATGAACAAATATTGTAAAACACGCTGTGACCTTAAGAACACCGTGACCTGCTGAAACAGTGATCCTTTCACAGGTTCCTCTTACTGGGAGCTGTAAACATAGTCATGTATCCCAGTATGTGACATCCCCTCTTTCTCCCTCCCCAGCCCTCCCTGCACTGTCTGCCCCTGACACACTGTCTACCCCTGACACTTAATGTGTAGCCCATGGCCAAGGATATATCATATCATCCTCTGAAAGGAGGGTGCAGCCATAATTGACAACTTTTATAACACAATGTACAGGGGTTTATCAATAAGGTATATTTAGCTGTGGCACCAAGCTAAGAGGGGGCCCCTGAGAATGGTTGATTCTTCAGTCCATAGCAAGGAAACATTTTTGAGAACCCCCTTAAATCCGATGATTGGCTTTGTACAGGAGACTGCAACGACACCAGAATCTAACGAAGGCCCATGCCACTAGCTATCTGGTGTTTTTTTGCACTTAAACGTTACAATTTTATTGTGTATGCATGTGATGTGGTTTGGTTCGATGTAGGGCCTCCAAGATCCCTTTTGCCTTGGGCCTCCAAAGTCTATTCGAATACTCCTGATAGCGTAACTTTAAAAGTGATGTTCCCCCCTGGAATTCATTTTCATGTCTGGGCCGCATGAAGAGCAACTCTATAAAAAACATGGGCTCAGCATGTCGGCGAAAGATCAGGATCTCAGCTGTTGGAAATTCACAAAGGTGAATACATTTTGAAGCATCATTTCCTGGGACACCCACACAGGATACAGAGGAACAGATTCTTCCACGGTTCCGTTTCTGTATTGTTGTATCCTAAGCTTAATTACCTTTTTGCTCATTGCATTCACTTTCTGTGAAGTCACATCTACAGAGATCTTACAGTGACAGAACTGTCAGAATACACTGGAAATTCCTGGAAAGTGGATAGTATTATATTGAGGTCAAAATGTAAACTACCTACAGATTGTGATTTTGAAAAGAAATTCTTGAGTTATTCAATATAATATATTGTTCCTATTGAGGCAAGGTTGAGCAAACCCCTTTTCTGTGAGATGGCCTTCTTATCTGCAACATTTCAAAAGAGGATCTATGGGATTATTCTGTTTGAGTGAATGCAACAAAAAAGCCAACATATTTATCTGGATTTTTGTGAATAGTCACATTATTACCCACAAAGCCTGTAGTGTAATTTATGTCTGTGGGAGATGTTAAGAAAGCATTTAATCATTGTGTGTAAAACAAGCTTGGGTGAATGATGGCCTTGTATCAAGGCAGGCTCTGGAAATCTCTGGCCCTCCCTGTTTCAGCTCTACTTAGAGGCAATAATATTATGTAATATGGCCATCTGCTCTTCACATTGATTTAAAAGTCCCATTATGCGACACAGTCATGGTGAAGGCCAGCGAGTGTTTGAACCAGGACACATTGATGGTTGCCCTGATTGATGGTGCTCCACAGATTTGGTGCCTTTTTGTTTTTTAAAATCAAAGTTCTCTGTTCATGATGAATGTGTTGTGTTGGGGGGTGCGTGTGAAGTGGATGGGTCAGAGATGTTGGTATGTCAGCAGTGTGTCTGTGCCTGCAGAAGAAGTAAGTGGGACATTTGCTCTCTCTCTCTTTCTATCCCCACCCCCCTCTCCCTCTTTCTCTTTAATCACTGGACACGTGGATATAGTGCAGGGACAAACCAGGACAGAGGGTGAGATAATCATGACTCTGTTGCGACATCTAGTGGTACAAAAGAAAAAGGTAAAAAGGTAAAAGATAAAGACAAACCTCTGATCATAAATATTTCACATTACCTGTTTTTACCAGATTACCAGATAAACTCTGTGCATAGGTTCATAATTTGCCTTCAAACAATAAAAAATATGGTAATATATAATGATACATATATATTAAATAAGACGTTTATGAATAGATTTTGGACCCAGTTCTTCAGGGTAAGTGGTCTTGTGACGAGTTACAGGTGTGACATTCAAGGTGTGCATTTCTGAGCCAAAATGGGTTTAGAACAATGTTTCTTAGAAGGCGTAAGTCTAGTAAAAACAACAGCTGTGCCATTGTCCCAAACTCTGTAACAAGCAGCTACTGCTACAGATGTTCTGAGAGCAGTCACTTTTCAGAGACTAGAACGTCTCGAAGAATGCAAACCATTTAAACCAGAATTTCAGCATAATTCAAAATTTAAATCCCTCTCTTTTGAAGGAGGATGTATTAAGGTATCACTGTCTCTTAATTAGCGCAGCCAGTATAGGAACTAAATAACACTTTTGAGACAATTATAAATGGTTTCTGAGCAAAGCTTGATTTAAGTCCTATAGACAAAAAGATGGACAGAGTCAAACAGAGGGTTTCAAGTTTATTGACAAGGCAGTGACATCATACAAAACTATGTGCGTGACTCACTGCTCTTTTGAGCCAACTACAAACTGTTCCCAGTTGTGTCAAATGATGCAATAGTGGGGTCCCAGAACCCAATTTTTTACTATAAATTACACTTTTAAGCTTGTTGTAACTTGTGCTATAAGAGGGCTAGTTTCTTAGAGCACTTTCTCAGGAGGTAGCAGCTGAGGTGAGGGAATGTTTAGTCGACCTCCTCAATGGTGGGTCCATAGAATCCAGCACCAGGAGCAGCATCACCAGCTCCTCCGAAGCCACCAGGCATGCCTTCTGGCATACCACCTGGCATGCCACCGGCACTCTGATACAGCTTAGTGATGATGGGGTTGCACACCTTCTCCAGCTCCTTGCGTTGATGCTCATATTCATCCTTTTCGGCAGTCTGCAAAACAAGGACTTTCAGTATTCTGACAAATGTCATCATTAGAAAAGAAAAAGGAATGCAGAGTATTTACCTGGTTCTTGTCAAGCCAGCTGATGACCTCGTTGCACTTGTCAAAGATCTTCTGCTTATCTTCATCACTGATCTTGCCAGCAAGCTTCTCACCCTCAACAGTTGACTTCATGTTGAAAGCATATGACTCCACTCCATTCTTAGCAGACACCATGTCAAACTGGACATCATCCTCTGCCTTATACTTCTCAGCCTCCTGGACCATACGTTCAATGTCCTCCTTGCTGAGACGACCTGTCATCAAATAGGTAAGATTAGCATTCAATCTTCTGATGTTGGGATAACACTGCAGTTAAATTAGGGTGGAGTAGCATTTAATACCCTTGTCATTGGTGATTGTGATCTTCTTCTCCTTCCCAGAGCTCTTTTCAGCAGCAGAGACATCCATGATGCCATTGGCATCAATATCAAATGTCACCTCGATCTTGGGAACACCACGGGGAGCAGGAGGGAAGTCTGTCAGCTCAAACTTGCCCAACAGGTTGTTGTCTCTGGTCATGGCACGCTCACCCTCATAAACCTGTTGAAGTGTGTTCGCATACAATGTTTAAACCATGTTTGTCTACAGTTCTGTCAACTTTATTAAGCTCAAACATGCAAGGAAGGCCTCCGGGGCAGGAAACAGAGTGGCAAGAAAAATAGTCATTAAAACAGATATGCTTACCTGAATGCGCACACCAGGCTGGCTGTCAAAGTAGGTGGTAAAGGTCTGGGTCTGCTTAGTAGGAATGGTGGTGTTGCGTTTGATCAAGGCAGTCATGACGCCTCCAGCAGTCTCAATACCCAGTGACAGAGGGGTGACATCTAGAAGCAGCAGGTCCTGCACAGTCTCAGACTTGTCACCAGACAGGATGGCAGCCTGGACAGCTGTAAAGACAAAACAGCAGTTTGACATCCAGAAAATTATATTAAGTTTGACACCTAACTAGGTCATGAGTGACCATGACCGTCAGCTGCTAAAAATGTATTGATATCACAGTCCAAGTCCAAAAAACGAAGTGGTGCACATTAATTGGCTGAATCGCTTACCAGCTCCGTAGGCCACAGCTTCATCGGGATTGATACTCTTGTTCAGCTCCTTTCCATTGAAGAAGTCCTGGAGCAGCTTCTGGATCTTAGGGATACGGGTGGAGCCACCGACCAGCACAATGTCATGGATCTGTCCTTTATCCATCTTGGCGTCAAGAAGGGAATTCTCCACAGGTTCCAGTATGCGGCGGAAGAAGTCAGCATTGAGCTCCTCAAAGCGAGCCCTGGTGATGGAGGTGTAAAAGTCAGCTCCCTCATACAGGGAGTCGATTTCGATACTGGCCTGGGTGCTGGAAGACAATGTGCGCTTTGCCCTCTCACAAGCGGTGCGCAGACGACGGACAGCTTTCTTGTTGTCACTGATGTCCTTCTTGAACTTGCGCTTGAACTCAGTGATGAAATGGTTGACCATGCGGTTGTCGAAATCTTCCCCACCAAGATGAGTATCTCCAGCGGTGGACTTGACCTCAAAGATGCCATCCTCAATAGTCAAGATGGACACGTCAAAGGTGCCACCGCCAAGATCGAAGATGAGGACGTTCCTTTCTGACTCAACCTGGAAAGGAATGAAAATTTCAAACTCTATTCAACTACCAAGAACTAGACTTGTTTTTATTTAAAACCATCAATATTGTTTAAGTATAATTTCAGTTATTTTTAAGGTTAATATACCTTCTTGTCCAAACCATAGGCAATAGCAGCAGCAGTTGGTTCATTGACGATACGCAAAACATTGAGGCCAGAGATTATGCCTGCATCCTTAGTGGCCTGGCGCTGGGAGTCATTGAAGTAGGCGGGCACTGTGACGACAGCATTGTTGACAGTCTGAAAGGAATAAAAACATAAGAATTGATTCCAAAGCATTCAAGTATTGTAGCATTGTTTTCAAAAATATACCATAACATACTTTTCCAAGGTAGGCTTCAGCAATCTCCTTCATCTTGGTCAGCACCATGGAAGAGATCTCCTCTGGGTAGAAGGACTTTGACTCACCCTTGTACTCAACTTGAACTTTGGGGCGAGTGCTGTCATTGATGACTTTGAATGGCCAGTACTTCATATCTGATTGTACAACTGAGTCATCAAACCTGCGGCCAATCAGCCTTTTGGCATCTGTAAAAATGAATAGTTTTCTTTTTTAATCCAAAAACAAATTTGGGACAATGTGGACTTCCATTACAGAAGCCCACTCAGACATCCAAGGAAGGATTTTGGCCATCTCTGGTCTTTCGACCTCTGGTGGAAACTACGAATGGCAGGACAATCACAGTGAGGTGCTCATTAACAAGTTACCGAGGAACTGTTTGTGACAGACTCATTCTTGCCTTCTATTTAAAATATAGATGTCAGTCACTCTTACCAAACACCGTGTTGGTGGGGTTCATGGCAACCTGATTCTTGGCTGCATCTCCAATCAGCCTCTCGGTATCTGTGAAGGCCACATAGCTGGGTGTGGTCCGGTTGCCCTGGTCATTGGCAATGATCTCAACCTTTCCATGCTGGAACACACCAACACAGGAGTAGGTGGTCCCGAGATCGATGCCAACTATTATTCCCTTAGACATGATTCCTGACAGGAAAGTTGATTTGTCAATACCATGGATTACAACTGAAAGCTTATTCAGACAAAAAAACACATATGAGACAAACAAAACACGTTTAAAAAAGAAACTCAAGTTCACTTTTAGTAGTTGTAGGCGGGAGAGTAGTCTCGAAAATTCAGCAATGTGAATAAATAAATTAACAGAAAACTATTCACCAGCAGTGTAATTGCTATAAGATTGGTTAATCACTTACACTATATAAAAGTGTGTTAAAATACATTGCTATAGTAGATTCCAAACAAAAATGTTAATGTGTCAATGTACCCAAAGACTGACAACACTGAAACAATGACACTGCGCTAGATCTGTATTTAAGTGAATGAGGCCTCAAGTTAACACTGACATCGTTCTCGCTGGAAACTGGCTTACAACTTTAAGATGTACGAACTAACCACAAAACAAAGCAGGATATATTTAATGTTAAATCAGGTGGTCCAAACTGCAACACACTCTTTATTAGTAACATTAAAACACACGGCGATACAACACAGGCCTTTGTTCTGAACGAGCAACTGGAAGTATGGTCATTCCCGCTGTCTTGATACCGGCTGTTCGAGAACATTCTCGAACATCCCCCACCCCCACCCCTTGTTCCCGCTCTGCTAAGTAGCTACAGTTACAAAGCCCACACATTGAGCTCATGGCTACAGCCATTATAGACGCATACTAAACATAATCCTCTGTATAGTTAATCACCTATATCGCTTATGTTTGAAACCAGTTTTAAAATACAACAAGTAAATGTATTCTGATCATTTTCGTTCAGAAAATAGCGCCCATGAATGAGCAGTGTCCATAGGCCACTACTGCCATTGATACAATCGACTGATGTGAGTTTTTCTTAAATGTATCCAATGAATCTTAGTGTCTACACAGACATGAGGGGAAGCAAATGTTGGTCTGACTGCCATAAGTGAGTGGACTGTAAGCAAAATTAGACCATTGTGATGTGTCACAGCAGTAAAAAAATATCAAGAGCAGGGCCAATTCTTATTGACCCTACTTTTGCTTTGCTTAACACTTGAAAATAAGCTGTAGCTACCCATGAGTTAGCTTAGCATCCTGTTTCACCAAACGAACCATAAACCCTACCTGCTTCTAAACTCAGAAACTGCCTACTGCGGTTCTTTTGTTTATTGTGTCTATTAAGACAGCCCTAAATGGCCGTGTTAATGGTTCTTATGAAGTAAAGTAATCAGTTGAATTACTCACCTTTTTCACCGTTTCCTCCGTCAGCCAATAAGGGTAAGCTCAAATCGTGGCAGTGGTAGCTCGTAGAGGCACTTCCGGTGTCCTTTGGTGCCACACTGTTTAAATGCAGCGAACTTTGTTGCCACACTGTTTAAAGGCATCGAACTTTGTTGCCACACTGTTTAAAGGCAGCTGACTCTGTGGAGGCAATTGTCAATGTCTGAGAGCAACTAAACAGTAGGACCAGGCACACTATCCATTTATATTTATTCTCCCTAGGCTGAATGTATGTATTTATTTGCTATCTTGTGTTACAAGACAGCAAAGACAGAGACTCACACAATTTTACTTTCCAATTGCATATAAACCATTTACAGTTTTATTTACTATCATAAGTTGACTTACCCTAAGGTCCGCGGATAGTCGGTGTATAGTCAGGTCCACTGACTACACGTTTATAACACACACACACACCCACCCCCACCCCCACACACACACACACACACACACACACACACACACACACACACACACACACACACACACACTTCAGCTCCACGCCCTCTATATATTTTATTGTCCGATGAGGGAGCATCGGGGAATACCCGACGCACTCGTTTGGTCGACGTTAACGTCACTCACGTGTACTCGGCCCGCGATTGGCTCAGCTCGTTAGGAGGAAGTCAAGTGTCACATCGTTTCGGGGGGGATCAGCTCGGAGTTGACCAAAACGATCTGTCTCACTCGGAACAATTTGGACACACTTTCTTGTTTTTGATAGATTTCCCATTTGTGTCCTGGACGGACCAAGCTGGCGAGTCTCCACGGCGTCTGGCTGACAACCCGCCCTCGAAGACCTGGTCTAGCCGTGGACTTGATCACCCGCACGGCACAGAAGGGAAAGTGGGACTTTATTGTTCAAGGCTAGCTAGCTAGCTTTGCTAAGCGGCTTGTTTTTGTCTGCACAGCTTGGATCGCGGGCTATATGGCTGCGACGTACGAGCCAATATATGGACTTTCAGAAGACGAGGTAAGCTCCATTGCTAACGACAGCTTCAACCGTGTGTGTGTTGCTGTCTCTCACACAGCCGGAGGCAGCTAACGCCAGCTTTAGCCGAAGCTAACGAGCTCTTAACCAACAGTAACATTCCGTAGTAATGTCCGGGCTGCTGCCAACACCTCGCTCCTGAGGTTTACTCGCATAGCTCCAGAAACGACTGCCACACGTTGTCATATAAGCTCGAGAAACCCTGCAACATGCTGTGTGTGTGTGTGAATTACAGGGGTGCTCGTCCAGTGGGTGCTAACTTGAAGCCCTGGAGAATTTGGTTATTTTCATGTGCTGGGAGCCTGGATGTCATCACAAGCTAACCACCCTGCCAAACAATCACCGCCTCCTGTCAGTAATCAAACTTGTTCGATGGTGGGCTGACCGCTAACCGAGTTTCAAGACGTGCACATCTTCCTCCTGTCAAATGAGGTCGATATCCGGGCTTGTGTGTTGTGGTGGACTCTCCCTCCTTTACCTGTCACCTCCACACTGGCGTTCATTTTTGTGGTGTGAACTAATTTAATAGTGTAAATGTTGTTTTAAATGGCAGCACGACAGTCACGAGCCCAACATGAGAGCATCACTGATATTAACACAATCATGTGCCCACCGAGCAGCTGTCACACCAGCAGCCACCTGCCCACCAGACACTGCTAATCTAGTCAGAAAGAGTAGGACTTTAGATTTTGTGGATGTACTGCAAAAAAGATTATTTTCCTGAGTCCCTTCAAGGAGGTAAATATGGGCGTTCCCACGGTTGTTGATCTTGTCTCAGCTTCCATCAGTTGGCTGATCAAGTTCACCCGGATGTAGGGGAGATTTGGAAGTTTCATGTGGCCTTTATTTATGCCAGTCATTCAATGCAACACATGGGAAATAAAAAAAAGGCTTCTGTAGTTTTTTTGAAATCAGACCAAATAATCCTCACAACTAAAGGTTTTATGTCAGTCTGCAAAACATGAAATACAGCTTTTACAGTGACTATGACGTTAATACTCAGTAACACTACACTCTCTTTACAAGGCCTTGGGTAACAGCTGGGTTGGACTGGGCTTTGACCCCCACTCCCTTCTTTGCTCCATCCTCTAGCGCTTGTCATAACTAAAATTGTGACATAATTTGTGGTCAGACTTGACAAATGTAAAAAGGCGAACCTCAGAGAAGCAGCGTGTCTGTTATCTTTACTTTAGGTCTCATTTCAGTGTGTCAGAAGTTTTTTTTAATGCAGGTGAGGCTGTCGCAAATGTTTAAAAATAAGATTAACTATGGATCCCATGACGGGGAAATTCACTTGTTACAGCAGCAGATAGTTAGAGGTAGATGAAAGAGCCAGCGATAAGTACAAAATATAAATAGGCAATAAATCTAATACATACAGATGTATACATAATATAGCTGTAAAACACATGAATAGTCAAATTATGTCTGATGAGCAAATGCAAAAGACAAAAGATCCAGACACTGATATAATCACATGCTTTTTTAATTAAGCAATGGTTTTGATTTTCAATCTTCAGGAGTGTTTTGTTAGAGATCACCATGGAGTTTTTTTTCTCCAAAGTTTTATTTTGTTGGCTTTGTCTTTAGTATTTTCAGAACTCATTTCATTTCCCGGTCTGGCTTAAAGTTAGAGGTAATAAATAAAAGCGGATTAGTGCGGCCATGTGGTTTGAGTGTGAGATTATGAGATTGTTTTCCCATGAGTTTGATGAAACGTTTTGATCAACTGTCCCTCTCTATCTTTCTTTCTACAGAATGAAACCAGAGTGCTGCGGGTTAAGGTCATTGCAGGAATTGATCTGGCGAAGAAAGACATCATCGGAGCCAGGTGAGCATCACAGGAAACTACAAAAGTGCTGCTTTCATCAGAGCTTACGTGTTACACTATTCCGAGAAGTGTGTGGTATCCTGGTTACCTGCTGTGGGCACTGCTTGATGTCAGGTAGTCTCGCCCTACCAATGACATTGCACATCTTGCAAAACTTGATATTTTACTCTAAAGATGACATTTTTTACAACAAAAATATTTCAGCCAACAATAATGATTTGACAAGGACATTCAGTTCAGCCTCCTGCTCTTATATTAAGAGAAGCTCCTGTATTGTGTCCTTGGAGCGCACTCAATTAAATCCCCTTCACTAAATTCCTTCTACTTATGAAGACCTTGAACTCTAGTGTTAATCAATGATTACCTATCTGCTTCTCCTACTCTACTCATGACCCACTTCTATTAAAGTTTTTCCAGATAAACTGTCTGACTAATAATTATACATACCTCATAATTTCTCACACGTTTGGAGAGACGGACTTTAAACTTAAAGTTTCAAGGGTCTGTGAAGCATTACGTTCATCATGGGGCCTTTGTCTCATGCTGTCTGACCTCCTCTCGCCCTTTGTGACTCTTTGATGAAGTTTAACCCACTGTTTTTGTAACTTTCACGTGACTATGCATAATTTAGCATAAATATCAATTCAGGAACTAAGTAAAACAAATATTATGTTTGTCCAAAGTTTTTCTGTGTATCGATGCACTGTCTACAGTTACACTGCCTTTTTCATGTACATTGTTTGAAATAATTAATTTTTTTAAAGGCTGAATGAAGAGGTGCACTTAATACCTGAACAGGTTTACACATTAAATTGTAATGAAAACAGTTATAGCTTTACTGCAGAAATTGCATGCCATATGCCTAGAACAGGCTGTGTGGATATCCGGCCTGGTTGTACATTAATCTTGTAATGATATTTGGGTTTGGTGCAATCCAGTTGTCTGGGCTAGCCTACTTGACGTTTTTACACTGCACATGTCTGTAATCAGAGAAATCAAGTAATAACCATGTGTGTTAGGGAAAGGGTAACACAATTGCATTGCACAACATAACACGCGCTGGCACAGGTATGGACAGAAAAAACATGCCAGAGCCGCACTCGAGACTCCAAGCGGTTGACTAGTTGTAGGTTAAAAGATAACTTATTGACGATGTTGATGGAGATTATGGTGCTGTGGATGAATATGGAGGCCAGTCTTGGGAGATGACAGGTGAGGTGGTGAAGGCATTAACCGCCAAGCAGAGAAGAAGGACACGGAGGAAAAGAGATAAGTCGGGGAACCAGAGACAGGACGCAAAGGAGAAAAGGGTCAGGATACAGGGAACAGGTTTTGGGCCGAAAAATAACAGCAACTTGTATGAAACCAAGAGGCTCGGAGTGTAGATCTGCTGAAACAGAGGCAACATCTGATTGGTTGATAGCTTGGTATTTGTAGAGGGCTTGATTATGGTGATGATTCCAGCTCACCTGCTTCCACAAAGACAAACACAGACATTGGGAGGGACTCACTACTGAAGTGACAACAGGTTAGACAGTCACAGGCTGTGGTTGAATTGTCAATAAAATTATGCCCTATGTCCTTTCCTAACCACTTTTCTTTGAGCATGATGGAAAACGTCATGAAGTCAAAGAAAGATGTTTAAAGAGAAATCATGACTTCGGATTGTGTCTTTTGAAAGAAAAGTATAAGGGCTTACAGTTGTTAACTGACTTGAAATGTTTCTGATAGAAATTTGAAGACTGTTCCTACTGTTGTTACCTCTAACAAGTATGTTATGTTTTCACCCTTGTCCGTTTGTTTGAAGATTGGTTTGCTCGTTAGTTAGCAGGATTACGCAAAAACTACTGGATGGATTATCACAAAACGTGGTGAAAGGATGTGGTATGGGTCAGGGAAGAAACCATTACATTTTGGTGTGCGGATCTGGATCAGCGTTGGATCCAGGAATATTTTCTTACTTAAACATTGTGAGATGGGGCTTTTTAAAAAAACATTTATGTTGATTTTCTCAGAGAATAATTCCTGGATCGTGATGGAAAAAAATCTGGCAGGTTTAGGGAAATGACTGTGTGCAATTTGGTGCAGATCTAAATAAAAATCCGGATCTAGTGAATTTAAATGTGGTTTCATAAAGAGGCTGTTGTGCCCTTATATGCACTGTAGGTACTGCATTGTGTGTGAGCCATGAGAAAGCATTAGATTGTCAAAGAAAAACCCTGGTACCTTTTTTAATACTGTGTAGTAGAGCTGCTCACATTCCAGCGTGCATGTTTTAGCATGCCGATACCTCTCCAGCAGGATAGCTCGACTAGGTCAGGAGTAAAATGAACAGTAATGAAGAAACACTGAATGATGTCTGGATGTGTGGGCACAGGAGACTGTGCTGACTTGGCAGTCTGTCCCCTCGGAAGATGCTCAGACGGTGCCGGATTGCTCTTTTCTTCTTTTCGCTTCCAAAGCCGTCCCTGTTGCTGCTGCGTTCTGTAATGCAGCTGCTTTGTTCCATTGTGTTCTGCTTTGCTGTTTAGGACTGAATGAAAACACCCCAAGGTTTTGTTTTTGATGTTTTTAGTGAGGTGTAGATACAAAGTCAACGAACTGCCATGCAAACAACAAATGAGCCGAGCCACCATTTGAATCCAGCGTCCTGCCACGCTCGCTTTTCATCTCATAGTGTTGACCTGAAGTGGCCTGTCTGTCTCGCTCAGTAGGTTTGTTTTTTGATAGAGGGAAGGAGACGTGAAGAAATCTCACTGCAGCACAGATACAGTAGGCCCATTGTATTTTGTTTAGTCACAGCACATCACACAAACACACAAACACACACAATTAGAGGCTGTGGGGATCCTTAAGACGTTAATTAGCAATAACGCCAGTTTTTCCAGGGGGGTTGCTTGCAGATAATTTTTTAACCATTCCCAATTCATGTGCTGTTTTCCTCTGCTCCCTCTCAGTTGGCTCCTTTGTCTGATGGTACGGCCAGGCTCTAACTGGCAGGCGAAATCAATTTTTTACCGTATCCATACTGAAATTAGATTACTGGTTATATCAGGGCTGGATGGCAAAGAAAAATCCCATGGAAATTGATTATGGCAAATCCGATTTAAAACATCCATGGCCCTTAGTTTGAAATGTGATTCAAATTCAATTTTAAACTTTGAGTGTTAATCTAGCCCCTGCAATCAAACTGTCATTTATGAGACACATAACGCCAACGTTTCCCAGAGAGCATGGGAAAAAACTCACTGTCCTAGTATAATCTGGGAAGACTGACAGATGTGTTGGTGTTAAGAATTAGACAATGTTTAATGCTTTACTTCCACACCGGAGAAGCACGAAATTCTCTACATTATGTTATGTATTTATAAAGAACATTGATAGACGTTATCTAAGGGCCGACAGAGAAGTGTAGCATTATGGGTAAACTGACATCACTGAAAAAGACAGATGATTATTCAGTCAAGTGATTAATTAATTGGCAGCCATTTGGATCAATTCAATCTAAACATTTTCATCAAAATTGATATCTAAAGGTGCTGTATGCAAGTTTTTTCTATCGCTGCTTGCTTAGCAATAACAGCTGTTTACTGGGAGTTCAACATCAAACTTAATTCCTTTACACAGTAGGATTTGTCTTTAGAGGTGGAAAGCAATACCAATGTCAACTCTTGTCATGTTTCTATTTCTATTGCTTCCTTTAGTGTCCAGTCTGCCGTCAGCCTAACATGAGAGGATGAAGAAGTAGCACTTCCACAGAGGGCGTAGTCTAACCTGTTGTGTTGTAAACGTAACAGCTCTTGCTATGTAAACAGTTGTTAATGCAAATGTTGACTCGGGATAGCAAAAAAACGACTTTATTGGGTTTTGGTCAGATGAGACATTTTACACCAAAAAATGAATCCCAATAAATGATCCATATAACTCTACTAAATCTTAGTCTGGTATTATATTACACTGAGTCTGTATAAATATGTCAATATTTTGATATGAAAATACACTACATTTACTGTGAAAAGTGTGATATACATTGTGATAGAGTGTGGTTGGATCAGACTTGCCATGTTGTGTTCTGCCTCAGCAGGAGTCAGGCAGGTTAAGTTTGCGATCCACTTAACGCTACTGAAGTACTTGAGCACCAGCTGCTCTCAAAAGTCACCTCGCTTCATCCCCTCCATTATCCATTCACAGCCTTCACTTTAATAATGGTGATTTTTCTGCATGAAGGTTATTAAATACGAGTATATTCCATAATCGGGCGTAAATTCAGCTGCTGTTTTTATTGTTGACAGTGCTTCTTTATTTCTTCACATCACACCTGCTGTACACATTCTACAAAAAATCTATAAAAATTCTGTAACAAATCGCATTTTGTTATGAGTTTTGTTTTCCACAGTTTATTTAACTGTAAAATGCTTTATGTTGGCATGTGTTGAGATACTCTGTCATCACAGGAGACAGACTTGTGAGGAGTTTTTCTTCAAAGGGAGATTTTGGAAAGGCCATAACTTGACACTGTACCTGGCGGGGCCTGTAGAGGATGAGATCACTCGAGTAATTGGTCAGCCAGGTGAACAGTGCAGCTCTGCCTTTCTATACCGAACCCGCAGGAGATTTCTGCCCTGTCAGCACCTGCGAATTTACCAAATGGCTATGATAAGATAGCACAGTCACAAACACTCTGTTTACTATTTGCTCTGCTGACCTCAAAATGTTTTTCAATTTCTATTTTTAGCACTCTGCTTTGCCAGTAAGACATTATAGCCTTATCTCACAATACCCAAATGCAAGCTGTTTTTATCTGCTGGGCTGTTACTTTGTCAGATTCAGAAATCAGCTCTAGGAACAAGCAGCGTATTCGAATGTAACCGAGCAATATTTTGTTGATTTAGAAAAGGGGAATCCCCATAATTAATGCTCATTCAGATCAAATATTTTGTAGTCGGATATTACCTGATAATTATGTTTATTCTCACCAATTGGAAAATGTCATTTTGGTATTGAAACTGGAATTTATGTATCCAGTTAGTATCCACACCAGGGAAAATATCATCTGTATATGTCAAAATATTTTGGTTTAGGTTAATATTCATCTGAATTTTGAATTTCAATCACTGGCTTTTTTTTTTTAATTCCTCTGTTTTGTTTCTACAGTGATCCATATGTCAAACTTTCCCTCTATGTTGCGGATGAAAACAAGGAGCTTGCCTTAGTCCAAACTAAAACCATTAAAAAGGTGAGTCCAATGTTACAAAACTAACTTTGAACTAAGCTGCGTATTTCTACTCCTACATGTGTCGTGCTCAATGAACTCTAATGTGTTTTGCTTGCACCATTATCAGATTGGCCACTCCAGCAACAGTAATCTCCTCCTACACTAGGACCACACACTTAAATGTGACTTTGCTCACTCTCCTTTTTAAGACACAGGTTCAGGATCACCAGATGCTTCTAATACCTCCCCCACCACTGCCACCACCTTTCCTTAAAATACAATACAATGCAACTTTATTAATCCCGAGGCAATTTGGTTAAGGGGGAAAAAAAACAAGATACAGACATGCACTAAAACAATAGCAAACAACACCGATAAATCAAAGTCATAATATCATATTGAGACAGAGGGAAGCCACAGGATGACATTAGATGGCAGCGCTTCCTTTTCCTGTGCAGGAGCGTCTAGAGGGAGACATCAGGAAAGCTCTTTTACCCCAGTGGCCTACTTTAGGGTGGGAATCTGTTCACAGCAGGGGGAGCTATTACTTACTCATAGAGTAAACTCCTTTAAGATTGTATCTTAATGTCAGCGGGATGTGGTTTTGATCAAAATCTAGATTTTAGTCGCCAAAATAGTGGAATATTTGAGGATATATATATATATATATTAAAAAATAAAGTCAAATGTGTTCTGCACTACATCTAATTCACTTTCCAAGATTGGGATTAAGACAAATGCATAGTTTCTGCTTCATGACTCTGCAACTAGCTCCTTATTTCTTAGTAAATTCCTCCTCTCCTGGTAGTGACTGATAGTTACATGTAGCAGGCAGGCCAACCTCCTGCTGCAGTCAGGCGACTCAGGCCTCCACGCAGGCAGACATATGCTGCCAGTGGCCATGCTTGCCTTATAGGATATAAATAGCTGACAATGCACTGCTATGTGGAGCAGAAAAAGAAGCATCCCTGCTTCGCCTCTTCCGTGGGCTCTGTGTGTGTCTTTAAGTGGGACACCTTTGATGGAATCTTTGTTGTTGAAGCTAAGAGTTTGGCTTGTGGCAAAAAAGCATGAAAAATGACAAAAAAAGAAGAGCCGTTCTGAGGAGAACATCAGTAACTAGACGTCACCCTGTGCATTTACCAAATGCTGATATTTAGCATACTTTTCTGCATGAGGTCTTCATTTCCTCAAGGCAAATTTGACATGTTCTAGTGTTGAATTGGCTTATTGTCAAGGGGCAGTGGGTTCAGTTGTAATTCTGATGTCTCAGCAGTTGTTTTAACAGAGACGTGATTTGTATCGCTGCCATAAAACGTTGCAAAGTGTTTATTAATCAGAGTGACTTGTGAGAATTAAGGCTTCGTTGACATTCCAGTGTTTAAGTGGTCTCAATCACAGAAGGAATTTTAATGAGAAGTGTCACAGAGCTCTCAGTTTAATAAAATACCGAGTGTGTGTGAGGCACGAAGAAGCAAGTGTGCGCATCCACGTACTGAGCCGATCCGTCCAGAAAGTGGGTGAAAATCCTCACGGCTGTTGGGCTGCTAATCTAGGGCCTAATGCCAATCACTGGGACATGTTCGCTCCAAACTTCCTCCAACAACATAAGAGGATCATTGACGCACACACAACTGAGCCTTATTTCTCACTTGGGCTCTCTACTTTGACTCTGAGTTGGATAAGTTTCATACATCTGTGCAAACCAGTCATGATGTTCACTGTGCTTTAACACATACTTCATATATTTGTGTCCTAACCAATATCTTTTTTTACTTTGTGTTTTTTAGACCCTCAATCCCAAATGGAACGAGGAGTTCTACTTCAGAGTGAGTTCATATTTGAAAAAGTCTTTGTAAATGTCCCAGTCTTTTTAGTGTCCTTCACTGCGACAGTGTGTTATTTGCTTACCCTAGAGTGGTGGTGTTACAGTTGTTAATCTTTGGTTGTAGTTTAACTGAGAGCTGAGTCCCACCTCCTGTGCCAGTGTAATCAGACAGACCATATTAGACTTTACAAGCTCAGCCCCATGCACATGATTTCTCCTCACTTATTACATGTTAATAATTACAATTCAGCGCTGTGTTAAAAAGTTGGCACTTTTTCTAAAAATCAAGTTTGGACAAATTTGACATGACACGAATATATTCGAAAATTGAATCCGCTTGTCTGTTGTGACTCCTCCTCTGCCTCACCTGGGTGGAAGGCCAAAGGAAATGTTGAATTTGTTGCGATTTGGACACGTGACACGTTTAATAATGATTAAACGGTCAACCGGCACTATGAAGCATCGGTGGCTGGGACTCAACACAAGTGATTTTGTTGATCAAAACAACAGTGCGTTTGCAACATGTCCAGTTCAGGGTTCTGCGCACTGAGTCGAGCTCCACTCAAGTTTGAATAAACAGGTGAACAGCTCAGCGGTGGTGCAACTTCATTGACTGAGTCCTGCAGCCGTGGCTCCATTACTGCAGGTCACTTTTACAGTTACAGAAAGAAAACTGCAACCAGCATTACCGAAGGAAATTTAAAAAACAAATTATGTATACTGTATATATTATGTATAAAAATCTATTCAAAATAGAGCGGGCAGCTACCTACCAAAGTGTTTGCATGTACATCTGCATTGGCTTTGCCACATATCCACTGGATGACTGCTGTTCCTCATCTCCCCTGTTATTTTGTTACCAACACAGGTGTGTCCGCAGAATCACAGGCTGCTCTTTGAGGTGTTTGATGAAAACAGATTGGTAAGCCTCACACTTCATAACCTCTTACCCTTCACTCCCTCTGTTGCTTATATGGCACTGTATGTATTTATTTTCAGTCTGTTTTGACAGCTCTCACCAGAAGTTGATTTATTTAGTCACACCCACTGCACACCTAACGTCTGCTTTAATTTACTTCATGCAGTGTTTGTATTTGTGTTATGTATTTGTATTGTAATATATTATATTTTGCCAGTGAAACATCTGGTACCACCAGAGAAAATATGATAATTTGAATGCATTTCATTCTCAGTCTGACACATTGCCAGAGTCAATATCACATGATTTCAGCTGTAGGCTCAGGCAACATAACAAGCAAGAGAAATAAACTGCAATGGGCAGAGGCTGTGTACGGCTTGTTTTTCTGCAAGTTTCATTCCTTTGCTTAAAGACGGTAGTCCACTACCAAATCGTACATACCTCTTATGTCAAGTTTCTCAGATTTCCCTCACACAGAAGATAATCCCAGTTTTCTTGTAAAAATTACAAGAAAACTGTTGCATGCTCCTAGTTGCCATAACAACTACATTCAATGTCTGCACAATTGTTAAGTGTTAGAGTAATTAAAACACAGCACGAGGAGGTCTTGATAATCAATTTCCTTTCTGAAGAGCTGTGTGAAGTGGTTGTTAGAATTTAGCACTGTTAAAGGCTCCTCTGTAACTCTTGGGATCTGGAGTCTGTAAAACACGACCTAGCCCAAAGTAGAATAGGTCCTCTTGGCTGGATAAGGCACATTCTGTCTGTTCCTCACAGCTCAATAGCTACTGCTATCATACCCTCCGTGGGAGTTTGAAAGGTTTCAGCGTGGGGAGTGTCTTTTTGAAACATTACTTTCTGTACTTGTCCTGATAATTTAATCAGGTGAAAACTGTTTTTTTAATAATTAATATATATTATATAATTATACATTTTATAATTTTTTCTCAGTCAGGTCTTCTGTATGATTCTAAAATCCGAGCCAATGTACATTGGTGTGTGTTCTGCATGCATGAATCACTAGATCTCAGCCTGTGAAGAAAAGGGCGGCTCTAATTTTCCTCTAAGTACAGTGGGAGCTCTTTGTTGCAGTATAGAAGAGGAGGACACAAGAAAGCACAGCACAGGCAGCCTGAAGCCTTAAGCTTGTTCTCTCCTTATATGTCCGAGGAGGTGCTATTCTGTGCATACCATCTCTAGGTGCATACCAAGGCAGCTCCTCCACCACTGGCCAGTATTTCTTTGAAGGGGTTGTTTGTTCTCCTGCATTCATTAATTTATGGTTTATTTGTCAGATGAGATGAATGATTGACTGAGCTTGTGCTTCATGCAGCATGTATGATAGATTGTGGTTTACCAGTACCAATGATCTACATGCTCTAAATCTCATCTAATGTAAGTCTCTGCAAAATATCACACGGCTAAAAATGAGGCTGAAAGTTGCAAATATAAAGGTTAAAGAAGTTTACAATACAGTGAAATGCTTTGTTTGTAGCAGGCATGTTATGTCATTTGGCAAACTGGGATGGCTGCCATTAGACCACACATTGGTATTTTGTTTCTTTTATACAGAACATTCTCCATAACATTTCATGCACCCTTTTATTGACTGTGCCTAACACTGTAGGCAGTGTATCAACACTAAGTGTAACTGGCTCCCGAGCCACGATTTCGTTCTGCACTTCTTTTTTTCCCTTTGGCTATTTCTCTGTCTCCAGTCGATATCATCAGTTTTTTCCTTTATCCCCATTGTGGTACACAGTCATTGGCTTGGCTGTCAGCTTGTTGCTTTTGATACAGGGTAAACCACAAGTCAAATCAGTCATAGAATTTGGAACAAGGCAGCCACTTTTTTGGAAGACATATCTCTGTAAGGCCAAATTATCATGAGGACTTTGTTGATTCTATGCATGGAGGCCAACAACTCCCCCACTAACCTTTTCCTCAGGGCAAAGTCGCCTAAAACCCCCATTTTCACATGCCTATACACTGGTGAATCACTAGGCTTGTCTCAGAGGATAAAGCCCTCTCATGAATGTACAGTTTGCAATTGAAATGCCTCTCTCAGTTTTATCTCTGACTGAAGCCAAATAACATTACAAGTGCTTAAGAATAAGCTTTCCAGCATTGCAGACGAGGATGACAGCTGAGTCGTATCTTGGGTGGTTTTTTGGATGCAAGCAGAGTGACCTATAAATCCACCAGACAGTTAAGTGTTTGGCTGTGTATGGTAGACGGCGGATGTCTATTCTGTTTGAAGCAGACTTGGATATCATTCCCCAGGGAAGGCTGTGCTCTTTGCCTTATCAAAGCTGCAATCTGTCAGATATGCTCTCCCCACCCTTCCAATTTTCACTGGTCCATTTTTAGCAACAACTTCCTTATGCTTCTTTTTTTTCTTTTTTCCAAGCTGTGAGAACTAAGACAATTATCTAAATAAGACACTAACATGAGTTTTCACAGCATTTTTTAAGATCGACGTATGGCAGTTAGGTGCCGGGATCAAGTGTTAACAAGTGGTAGGATGTAATCTTGTTGTGAATCATAATAAGACTATGCTCTGTAACATGTAGCCGGGATTATGAATGGAATATTCTATTAGCAACTCATGTAAACATTATTATAGAAATTATGTCTTATTCAAATTAAAGTTAATAGTTGGAATGTCCATGTAAACGTAGTCATTGTATGTGTTTTGTTTGCACCAGCATTTATGGAAATGTTCATTCTTTCCTTTCTACTTTTCCTTTTCTCCATGGGCCATGACAAGATGATTAGTCAGATCAGTAACAGCAGAAAATGTGATGTTTTGGCCTTAAATCTTTATAGTGATTAAGAGATGTTTGTTTGTGCACTGTGAGTCCGCACTGTGAGTGTAGGAGGTAGAGATCATATTTACCTATTATGATTAAATATATAAAGTATTTTTCAGTAGTCTAAATGATGAAGACTTTTTCAAGAGGTAGAAAAACTGAGCTGCACTAACTTAGGCTGCATTTTTAGGCTAGAGAATGAAATGGTAGGTAACGTTAATAGTAAACTATTGGGGTTGTAAATGAGTAGACTGTGTACAACTTGGAGTGGGGACATTGATGGGAGGGGTGGAGGTAGATAAGTGGGCAGGGGTTTTAAAGAGATCATGTGAACAGAGGGAGGGCTGGACAGGGGTAAGTAGGATGTGTTTGCGGGGCCAGTTGGCACTTGAGGGCAGCACGAGGTTGTAAGAGGAGGTGTAGGGGCCATTTGTAGTCACGTGACTGACAGGCAACCCACTGTCACCTCGGAAACCAGGAGTGCCGGCCTCTCTTATCCAATCATGTCAGGAATGCTGGCCGTCACTCAGCTCAGGCTATTTCTGCTGTCTGTCGCTAGTGCTTGGTAGTGCTAAGAGTCTGGCATATAGGGATCCTTCTTTTTTTGTTTTTCCCCCTCACCCTTCCCCTCTTTAGCCTTCTCTCTGCCACTCCTTTTAGTGCGTAGCGTAGAGTCTTCAGCTCTTTTACAGTGGCTCTTTGGTTTCTTGTGACTTCTTGCCTCCTTACAGTTTAGTGTGGGAGGAAAGTTGCGGAAGAGACTCGAACCGGGTGGGAGGGAGGGGGTGAGGGAGGGGGTGAGGGAGAGTGGAAGAAAAAAGGGGATCAGTCATCTAGCCAGCCAAAGGAGAGAAGTAGGCGACACTAAGAGACAGAGACGGGAGCCAGAGGAGAGAGGAGGAACCAAGGAGCCAGTCAGAGAGAAAGTGAGAGGGACCGGGAGCTGTGGGACGTTAGGTGAAAATGGCACAACGTCTGCGTTTGTACTTTGGATCAGGCCGCAGTAACACAGCCCCGGAGATACTGGAAGGAGACTGTGAGGACCACGACAACGACGTGGTTACACCGCTCAGCATGCAGCCACCTCAAGAATCAAGGCCTTCTCTAGTGCAAACTGCACAGCGCGTCCCACCAAGGGCTTTTGGTTCGCTCTCTGAGCCTTTGCTTAAACGCAGCTCCTCCATGTTCATACCCCAGCTTGCTGCCTACACTGACCCACGGCCCACTAAGAGCTCCTCCATGCAAATCTCCCTGCAGCGTTCCAATGGATCAAGTAATGGAGATTCCATTGGCCCTGCGGACGATATCCCGCCACCTAGTTATACTCCAGGACCTGCGCCTGCCTATACTGAACCACAGATTCAAACAGATGTTCCACTACATCCGCCTCCTCCATACTGCAGCCCGGCTTCTTTCAACTCGCAGACTTCTCTGACGGAGCCGAACTTGTCCAAACGCAGAGTCTTTAGTATTGGTTCAAATGAACATACTGTGTACAGCAAAGGACAACCTGGTATCAGTGTTGGTGGAATTTGCATCCAGAGGAACTCCCCTGATGGTTCTGATGTCCAGCATTTCAGAATCCTTCCTTATGGTGGTACTGGCTGGTCCGTCCAGCAGCAGAGCTCAGACCATTGCTCTGGTGTTAATGGTGGAACAAAGAGATTAGTGTTTCAGCTCCAGCAAAATCAGGACCAGGACCAGAGCCAGGGTGCTGCTGCATCACCGGAAGAATGCACAGATGATGGCCATGCCAGCTTAAGGGCTGGCCGTGCGGTCCGTTACCCCAAAATTCGACTAGAGAGAAGGTCATCTTATCAGAGGCTGCTGCTGGAGAATCAACATCAGAAAAGTGGCGCAGATAGCCAAGCTATAGAGGAGACCCAAACAGACATGGAGACACAGAGAATGGAAGCAAGAAACAGATCCAATGGTTGTACTTTCAAAATCAGTGGAGATACTCCTCGAAGGCAGCCTCATTTCAAGATATATTTTACCTCGGGTGGAGGGGGAGATCAGGATGTGAACCTTTGCAATGATTCCACGAGGAATAATCCGAAGGTAAAGATCTCTTAAAAGGTTTATTTGGACTGTTAGTCTGTGTCAAAAAATTTGGATGAGAAACTTTTTAAAAGGAAAAAGATTAGATTGTATTGTTTCTGGGTTAGGGTTAACCCTAAACCAACTGTGTTGGAATTATGAACACTGCACAGAACTAATTTTTTTTGTCTCAATGTTATGGAAATACATTTTTCAAATGAATAGTAAATAAATTCAACTAACAGTGGAAAGATCTTCCCACTCATGACATTTAGACAAAAATTATGATAGTTCATATATATTGTGGCCAAAGGAACAGAAGGTAGAAGGGCTGACGTAACAAATGAAACAGAAGCCGAGTGAAATAAGTGCTCGGAGTTGCTTGAGTTTCGCTTATGTGAGTCACTGAATCCAGCCCAGATGATATGGTGGTGACACTCTGGGAAGTGAAAAGCACAGACGTGGTTTCTGAGATTAAGCACACACATACTGGCTTGCTTTCACTTGACAGCCACAGGCATTTGGACATTTTTCACACATCAGCCAGTTCAGTTATGAAAAGAAAACGGGAGCAGGCTTGTGGGTGAATGGATAATTTCTCAACCATGCACTTGTTGCTGTCTGCTTCACAGAAATGTGACATAAGTTTGGTGATACCCTTAACTGCGGCCAGTGGTCTTTGAGAGTCGGCTGTTTCTATCTTTAGTCTGTTTCGAGTGTGGTTGTTGATTTTGAGAGTGGGCCGGCGGCATGTCGTCTTTGGCTCTAGGCTGGTATGGACCTGTGTCGTCCTCGCAGCTGCTCTGTGACTCATTAAGAACTAAGATGTCATTACAGCCCAAACTACAACCACAAGCTGCTTCAATATTTCCTTGAAAGTCTTTCTTTAAGGATTCTTCTTCTTTAGAAAGGGGAAACATGGGATTGAGAGGGAAAGGGTTATGAGCAGCAACACACCCTCCAAAATTGAACCGTGGACGTTTCAGTTACACGTCATGCGCTGTAACCATTCGGCCAGCGGAGTGCTCCAGGCCTGATGTCTTTTTCTGATGCTCTCTGCTGTCCTTTCCTCAACCTTTGAAAGCAAAACAGACCTGAAGGTTGAACCTTCATAATCACCATAATCACATAAATGCCTTCATCAGGTTGCACACAATGCATTTTTTATTAGATACGCTGAATATTAATCTAACTTTTGTTTCTTCACAAGAAATCTCCGCTGGGCATCTTTACTACTGACCAAACGCTGTAATATAATGGTTTAATTATCTACAACAATAAAGTGATGAGTGTAGGTTTGTTGGAACATGTCCCAGAGTCCAAGGATTCATCTGACTCAGATTTCGGTCATGAGGAAGGTGATGTGCTAGTTTTTGTCATGCGAATAACATTTCCCAGGAACCAGTTGTTTTTCTAGTCATTACTGTAAGTCTTGACACAAGGATATCCACACTGTGCTAAGCATTGCTCATCTTGAGGCCAGATGTTGTAAATGTAAGATTTGGAAAAAAAACCTCTTTGTTTTTGTCAGTGTAGGAGACCTATGATGTCATTGATTTGCTAATATTGGCGGTTCTCCACTAATTCATCCACAATATGAATGTATTTTTAGTCAGAATCATGAAAGCACTTACTTGAATGTGTTTTACACACCTAATTCCCTCATTTAAAATCACGTGGTGTTGTGTTTTCCCAGGGCATTCTGTTTCCCATGCAACGAGGAAACCCTCATTTAGACCATAATAATAGGTCTTCCCCAACTGGTGGCCTTGAGTTGGACTGCCCCCTTTTAAAGCCCTGCATTGGATACTCCGTGTGTGTGCGTATGCCAGGGAGACTAACTGCAGACAGCTATGCCACCGCACGGTGCCCTTGTTACAGCCCTGCTTTGACACCCTCCGTTGCCATTCAGAAAGAGCTCTCGAAAGGCCCCGGGGTGGCTATATTTACCTGAGATGGCATTGTGGATGGGGCTGCTCTCTCAGTAGCATTTGAGAGGGATACATATTGCTTTTGTTGTGAAGGGCTTTTCTCTGTCATCTCTGATCTCTGAGAGTTGCACAGCGTAGTAACTCAGTTGTGTCAACATGGAGAGTGTTGAGTAGGTGAGACAAGCTTTTCACACCTCATTGACAGACTGGACTTGTTCCAGGTTCCTCTATATCATAAACTCAGTCTGCTGCCATTACTTTGTGTAGCTTCACAGCAGCAGTTAGTATGGACACAATATGTGGTTTTATTTGTCCAATACAGACACAAGAAATGCGTTTGTGCTGCAGAAATTTCACCGAAAAGTCGATAAATTGTTATCAAAAAAACCAAATCGGTGTACAGCAAGTACATGATTTAAGTAAGTAAGTTTTATATGATTTGGCTAACCTAACCTTTTCGTGTTTCATTCTATAAATATATTACAAACTAGCTATATGCTATATGCACTCCTTCATTTGCCTCTTTAACCATTCGTCCATCCCCCTTTTTTGTGGTTGTTGGTGGTGGTAATACGTAGAGTGTAACCTGGCCTTGGGAGGCAGCTGCAGGCTCAACTGTGACCCTCTGATGACTCTGCAATTATATCCCTCTGCATAAACATACTCAGCTTAAAATTCTTGTTATGGTTAAGAGCAGAAAACAACAGCCATGTGTCGTAGGATTACATGTGTCCCATAGGAAACTGCCATTACTACTGCCCATTTCAAATGTTGCATGCTACATGGTCTCTACTTTTATGTGGCCAAGATTAAATGCCCATAGTGACCTTTTCACATTGACGTTTTAGGTCACAGATCAACACATTTGACATAAAAAGGTGTAAAATTATACTTTTGCTTTGATCCAGGTTTCTTTCGTTGCTCTTTCCTAATCAACGTATGCTTCAACCTGCAGTAAATTTATTGCCTGATTGCTTTGGGGCATGAAACCAAACACTGTGGTAGTTTACACAGTAGTAGCTTTGGGTTTTTCCGAGAAGGAATAGTTTAAACTTTGTGTGTGACTCTAGGTGATTGGATGTGTGAGTCAGTGGGAGCACACGTGCATTCAAAAGTGTCTATTTACAGGCCTGTGCATTAATAACTCTGTTTTTATGTGACTCATTTGTAACCTTTCACTATTGAATACATTTGTTCTGTTTTAAAGAATTTCTCAGGACTAAGTCATGGGGCTGTAGTCAACCAAAGAAAATCATGGTCGACTGAAATTGTGCCTGCTCTTTAACCAATCGATTAATTGCAGGAACATAAACCCTCAAGATAAACTAAATCAGTCAAAGTGCATGAAGAACACTCTACTGGTAGTTTTATTTTAAATTAATTATAAATAAACGTTAAAAAAAAAAAGCTACTATTTGCATCATATTCGATTATTTTAAACTAATTATGAGACCAAACTTAGTAAAACATGCCAATTCTGATATGGTCAAACTAAAAAATCTTAAGCTAAGAATCATAACGCAGGCAAGTTAGCTAACTTTTTTCAGATGATATGTCTTGTTGACCTGTGATAAGCAGACGGTCGGCTGTCTCCATTAGAGTTGGCAAGTTCAAAGTTGTGAAATTGTCTTGACTTGTTGTTCAATTAAATATGCATTCTATATATTCAGAATGATTTTTTATGACTGCACTTTCATGACTGTAGAAAAGCATCTCTTACAGATTCCACAATATTGAACCTTTCTTCTGTTGTACACTAAGGTCTGAAAAATGTATGAACACTGTGTGAAGCATAACACACTGCAGGGTTGCTCTATTATTATGAGAGAGAGTCTTCAATCGACACCGTAGGACGTGATATTGTTTTTATTGTTGACCACTTGGCAACACAGCTCACAGTGAGAAACACTGGACTAACACTATCCCCCGTTGTATGAACCAGCCTTTCCTGTCAAACCAGTGTCTACAAATGGACATTATTGTTACTAGTTAATGCCTGTTGTCTAAATAAGTTGTGTCCCACACACAGGCATCAACCAAGAATGGGCTTTTCCATCTGGTACAGGTAATCACTGCTTCTCCCGGGGGCTGCTTCTATGCAGCTCAGTCATCTGTCAATCTTCCCTTTTCCTCTCAGTTTGCCTTACTTATGGCAAAAAAGATGGACAAATCTACGGGTGTCTTAAAGTGAAACCTTCCTTGATTCTTCCCTGTTGTCACATTCACCCTTCTCTCCCTCTGTCTGGCTGATTTGGCTTCTCTCTGATGGCAGTGGATGTTATTTCTTCCTTTATGGGTTCACGGGTTCTTCTCCTATGAAATGATTTTAAAAGCGTGTCCATAGAAAAAACCCTGGACTGAGCACCTATGAAAATCTGTAATCACTGGTGGGGAAGATGAAAGCTTTTTCGGCTGATAAAATATAATAAACTAGTAACTATTGTGTGATATTAACAGTAACACTTAGTTTAAATTATTGGAAATTGCTGAAACATATTTCAAACCATCTGAGATTTTCAGATTTCCATAAGTGTTCATTAACAAAACCGGAGGTTATTCCTGGGTGTGGGTCTCTATTTGAAATGAAAATCTTTATCTCTTTCACTGTTTGTTACATATAAACACAAAATGCTGCTCGATCCTCAGGTGCATATTAATTCAGCTCAACATTGTGTTTTTTCCCTCTTTTTCCCCTGCTGGAAATGTTGGTATTTCCCAGACACACTGTAAAGGCTGTTCTTTTTTTAAATTAAGCAGCTCAAGGTGACCCTCTTCTTTTCTTTCCTAGACCAGAGATGATTTCCTTGGTCAGGTGGATGTTCCACTCAGTCATCTGCCGGTAAGTTCATTTGCATCTGAGTGTGTGACGGTTATATCACTGTTTTGAATACTCAGCTGTTTCTTATCTTGAACGTTGCAGTGCCTGTTTAACCTCTGTGAAGGTCAGGCAAAGAGCATGTGAGTGTGAGAAAGTGCTATAGCCACACAAGCAACGGTTTGTTGTGATCAAACAACAAGCTCCTCGTCAGAAACACAACGACAGGCTGTCTAGAATATAAACAGAGGTGACTGTCCTGTGGGGGGGGAGCTGCTGTCACGACCAATGGAAAAATGCTACTCTTGTCAAATTCAAGCGTTCACATTCGCTTGCTCGAAAAACTGAGGACTACTGGGACAATAGCTTTTGAAAACAATCGCATGCAGAACCAGTGTGTGCTGCTAGGGGGGTTTTACAGTTTACATTTCATGTGCGTGGACAGGACCTGAAACTTAAACAAACAGCTCATTCTGACGCTGCACATCAGAACGGTGCTGTCAGACTGGTTGTGTCTCTCTGAATTTCTGTCCCAAGTATAAAACCTTTTTAAAAAGCATATTAGTAAAAGGTGTCCGGGTTAATTGTTAATGTCCTATTTGGCTCCCACAGGACCGGGGAATTAGTGGCAGATAAAAGCAACAGCTGAGTCATGTTGAAGTGAAGTCATTGGACAGGATAGAGACTGTTTGGTCCTGATGCAGCTAATGCTGCCTAATGCTGAAAATCTTATTTAAGCCATTAAACAAATTGGCTGAGCAGGGGTTAGTTACCTCTACGCTTGTGCAGATGCTGTGATCTGCATTTTAGTCGTATTTTGATTCATCAGTTTTTGCTATGACCATGTGAGGCAGCTTGATTTCTTGCAAGTGAGCTTCTGTGTAACAAACCATCTGGCGCATCAGGTTTAGCATGACTTCATGTTCTAGGAATTGCAGTGTTATTCATAGTTACTGGAAACGACTTTAGTCACCACCAATTTTTCTATACCAGCTTTTCCTAGATTCCCTTCTTTTACTTTTCATGAATCAGGTCGGCCGTGCTGACTCATCCAGAAGCAGTCTGGTAGCTGCATTTGGCTTTTGGAAGCTTGAGCTCCTTCCACAAATTTCATGCACCATACAACATGAAAGCTTGCCAACTCACGTTCTCACTCAAGCCCTGGTTTGCATTAGTACCACGTGAGATGGGGTACATGTTGTTTCAAGCTTTCAAGAGCAGTGTATTCATTATTTGGATGCATTATGTGTACGACTTTATATTCAATATGTAATATACAATTCTTCATTAAAACGTCGAAAAACAACTAGACCTTTTATATCGCATATTTTGCTGACTTGTGTACGTACATTATCTAAAATGTTTCCAACAATGTTCAATAATCCATAATTCCCGGGGGGGAAACAATGTACGAGTCTGATTTAGTTACGTTACAGCACAGTACATGATGAGTAGCCATTGTGAACTGGTTTGGTTCAGTCAGACAGCACTGGGAGATTGCTGTGAATGGCAGAAGACCTTTCTGCTGTTCAATATGTAATAGGAGAAGCCCAGCATTGCATAATGACCATGCAATGGCTGTGCAGAGGGTTGCAGCTGTGGTCTAAACTCATGACACTGATAGTTTGATATGGCCTAACATGTGTATTTGCTTGTGTGTTCAATTGATTGCCGTCAACAAATGCCTGCTTTCTAAATTGCAGACAGAGGACCCGGCGATGGAGCGTCCTTACACGTTTAAAGACTTCCTCCTGCGGCCCAGAAGGTCAGTGTTTCCCCGTTGTAACTAGTGATCAGGGAAAATAAATGTCTGTGTTAAAATGTCTTAGTCTGAATCTTGTTTTCTTTGTGCCCATTATTAGCAAGTGAAGTAAACAGATTATTAAACTCACAGTGACGTTAGTCGTAGTTTGCAACACTAAGTAGACTGGTGTCATATTTCCAGGCAGCGTTAAGTTCATCGAGAGGTTAGCTGAACCCCAAAGGTGAAAAACCATCTGCTGCTAGTAGTTGGAAACTGGCCTATATATTTCTTAGCATTAGTCTACCAACAACAACAGTGAGGGTGTAGGCCATCTGGTTTTAATGTGCTGTTTTCAAGCTGGTCGATTCTTACTGGTGTTAATCTTCCAGTCACAAGTCCAGGGTGAAGGGTTACCTGCGACTGAAGATGGCCTATCTGCCCAAACAAGGAGGACCCGAGGAGGAGGCCGGAGAAGTTAGGGAGGAGGCTGAGGTAAGACGTTGGCGACGGTTTACCTGCTAACTCTACCTCAGAAGTCTTTTTGAACATATTGTTCATTTTCTGAAACCAAAACAGATTCTAGTTCCATTGTTCAATTTTTTACAAAGACAAACAGTTTAAAGAGCTTGAAGTTGAACGTAAATGTCCTACTTTGATATAAATGTGAGAGTGCTTTTCGTCAAGAGTGAGAAGAGAAAGGACAATTCTTCTTTTTGTTCTTTTCTCTAAGAATCCTGGCAGTGTCTTTCTACCAGGATTCTGGTGAAAGTCTTTTCCAGGTCAGGGTCTGGAAAAGTCATTTAGTATACGGCCTGTTATTTTGAGAAATAGGAGCTTCTCCTCTTTTCCTTTATGTGTGTGCGTGTTTTTTTGCATGTGTATGTGGATTCAAGTGTGGATTTCAAAAGAGTTGTGGAAGAGTGGTAGAGAGGATGAAAGGTGTTAGATATTTTCAGATGGTGAAAGGATTCATTGAGAAGGTGACATTTAGCAAAGTATGAAACATTTAAATGCCACTCTGTCAGGCTGCCTTCGCTTAGTGTTCTCACGAGGGAAAATTCTTCTTTTTAACTCTTTACAAGGACACGTATTACGCTAGCATACAGTGCACTCTTCTCATGGTTACCTTCTCTGTCTGCCTGAGTTAATGTGTCAACCCTGGTAGTTACACTGATGCACAAACACAAGCTAAGATCCTTAGTCTTAGATCCTCTAGTCAAAAGAGACAAAAACATTTCAAACCACAACACAGCTCGCAGAAAATTAACCAGCCACTTTAATGCATTTCCCTGCTTGAATCCCTTCTTAAACCAGACCCATTTACTGATATGTGTGTGTGTGTGTGTGTGTGTGTGTGTGTGTGTGTCTGTCACATCAACTTGCTGGAATATTGATGAAAAAAATACAAACTCTCTCTCGCAGGGATGGGATGAGTCTGCAGACTCAGGCTCCCAGCGACCGCAACAGCTGCTGCCCCCGATGCCCCCAGGCTGGGAAGAGAAGGTGGACAACCTGGGACGCACCTACTATGTCAACCACAACAACCGCAGCACACAGTGGAAACGGCCCTCAAACATGTACGCCCAAATGTCTCTCCTTACGTTTTATTGTTTTATAATGAGGAAAAAGAGAGCATCATCGATCTTGGCAAGAAAAGTGAATATGCAGAATTTCTTTCTCAGAATAGACATATACTTACTGTTAACCTTATGATTTCAACAAATTTACTGGCTCATCTGTCAGAATGAGCTCATACAAACTAAGTACAGCGTGATGGGAGGTGGTCTTAATCTGACAGTACTCACACAAATGCATTCGATGCTGCTCATTCACTTTTATTGGGCAGATCTCATGTGATGCTGATGTTTACATTTACATAGGCGTAATACTGACTTAAATGACTGTCTTTCGGCTCAATCATATGTCTAAGTAGTAGTTTTGTGACTATAACTTTAATTTTTGTATGAAATCCTTTCTTCTCTCTCAGAGAATTGATTTCAGAGACTGAGAGTGACGATCAACAGCGGCAGATCAACCAGGAAGCTCACCGTGTTTTCCGATCGAGACGCCACATTAGTGAAGACCTGGAGAATGAGCACCTGGAACCCAGGGACATGGACAATGTAAGAGAAAGGGATATGCACGTACATATATAACATGCACACATACTAAGCCACAGCTGTCTCTTGTGATGAGGTTATTAAATGACAGCTTTGTGTCCTTGTTGCTCATGTAGTCCTGGGAGCTCATCACAGAAGAAGATCCCAGCGACAGCTCGCCCCCGTCTCTACCCGGCCCCTCCTCCATCTTGACACCGCAGCCCCCACCAACAGCCGCCTCACAGGAGTTTTCGGAAGATTTGAATCTGAGGCTGTCGCTCACTCCCGATACCAACGGGGAAGTACCAGGGCCGAGCTCTGCTCTGGTGAGACTTAAACACTGTCATCTTCAGTAGTCCAAACTCAAACCACTCCACATCAAAATGTCGTCATTTCTCAGTGATGTTGATAAATAATAATTTCCGGCATGTTTTTTTTTTTTAAATCTCTACCTGCATACTTTACATTTACAGGGCCAGCTGTCAAACAGACTCCGCTCCTCTAGTATGACGGATGGCGTCAGTGATCAAGCCCAGCCTCCTCCTCTCACGGTACATAATTTGAACCGCCACACATCTCTCCGTCCTGTCTTTTCTCTTCTACTGCTTCCTCCCTTTCCTTGTTACGCTTCTAGCGTGGTGAACATCCTTGTCTTTGTTCTCTGATTGCCTTAGCAGGTTTGTATTGGTGTGTCGTGTAACTCATCTCTGTTGGCATGTTTCAGTGCTGTTGATGCACTACACATTCATTTCACCACCTCTGTTCCTCTTCCTAAAATTTCCACGTCCAATTTCCGTTTGAGGTAGGTGTTGCTAAGTCCTCACCTTTCCTTCCTGAATCTTCGGCTCTTTCCTTTCTTCTCGCCTCAGTAGGAATACCTCACCTTTCCCTCCCCACTCCCCCTCCCCCCTCCCCCCTCTCTCCCACTACTGCTTTTCTTCTGTGATTCACTCGCTGCTATGTTTAATGTGTCGTAGAAACACTGGCTCTATAATGCGTGCTTGACCAAACCAGTGGCAGAGAAGTAAGATTCCTAACAGTACCGCATCAGTTCAAATATTACCCAGAGAGTCCTGAGTCAGTGTGAATCTGATCTGTGGGGAGTCGGCTCAACAAACGTGTCACAAGATCTGAATCAGATGTTTGTCACACAGCTGAGTCACAGCAGTGAGCTCGGCAGTGTGAAGCCAGGGAAAAATACAGGTGCTAATGTCAGCGTTTCCCTTGAATGAGAAATCTCTCAGGAAGTAAGACTCATAGAGAAGGGAAAATACAAACTGCAAGTCCTGGGTTTAATATTTCCCTCTGGATGTGGTGAGCAATTGAGTATGTAAGGTAGTATAGGTTATATTTGGATTGAAAGATTATTCAAGAGGTGTAGGCGGATGTGTGCTCTTCGTACTGGCCGATGTATATGTGGTTGCTTTGTGGATATCAGGTCTAATTTTAAACTGGATTATGTTAGAGAAAGACTTTTATTTCTGATTTAGCCTCCTTTCCCAGTGAATGCTAACTCAAATTTTCCTTTGTCCGTACTTCTTGTATTGATAACACTAGTATTATGGGCATTTCCACAACACTAATGCTAATTCAATTGCCACTCACAGTAATGTTGTCTTCATTCACCGGTCGATCCCTGTCATTTCTCCACATCGATTTTAAGATGCAACGATTGCAATGCATTAAATATTGATGTAGCTTGACTTTTATTGGAAAGAAAAGCAAATGTGGAAAACTAATATTGCCGGTTAGCTGAATGAATCTGGTATATCTCTTCATAGTGATTGAGTATGACATGACTATTGTTGATGGAATTAACATCAAATTAAGAGAGTCCTCTTTTTATTATGAGTTGACACTCTTACACTATTTTAATTTAAAGGTAGATAAATAGTGGGTTGGGGGTTTGCATGACATTTCAAAATAGTTAATAATATTGATGTCTTCCTTTACTGTAGTTTGAGGACTTTGAACTCAAATGAGATAGATAACTGTCTTCACAGTAATTTAGCCTAGAATAAGAAGAACAACATCCAGCATCTGTCAGCTGATATTGTCATCAAACTTGTGATGTGTCTTTCGGTCTGTTTTTTTTCGGTTTTTTTTGCATTTGGTCGTTTTTTTTCCACATTTTAATTCTGAAATTCAAACTCTCTCAGTGAACTTTCTGTGAACTCCAGCTGAGTAACTCACTTTCACGGCTCTAACATTTTCAGAACACAGAATTACTTTCTCGGACTGTAGCTTTTTTACTTGGGTAAGCATAAAGATTCAGCATTGGCCTGGGATTAAACACTGTTCAGGGAAAAGAGTCTGCGTCTTCCCTCCAACAGGGAAATTCAAGCTCGACAACTTCTGCATATCACACTGTCTTGATTGTTTTTGTTTTCTGTCTCAATAAGTTGATTTACTTTCCACTTTACTATCTAAAAGTTCCTGCCAGCAAAGTACTTACACCTTTATTAAAGCTACCTCTTGTGTGATCGAATCGGCCACACAACAACAGTGGCTTCTTGCCAAATTATTTGTTCTCCTTCCTGCTGCTTGTCGACCTCACAGCTTGTACCTTTCAGTGGATACCCTCTCTATTACATTTTTAATAATCGCAGCCACTTTCCCACCAAGGTCCATAATCACACTCCCTTTTCTCTCTCCTCACCTCCTTTGAGAATAAATTCCCCCACTTTGTCCATTCAGTGTTACCTCACTCAACCCTCCCCCACTACTTCCCGGACGCTCTGTTGCCGCATTACCTTCCCACTGCCAATGAAAACATGACGAAGTGTGAACTAAAGACCGTCTTCCCCTGTTGTCTACCACCAGCAGAGTTCCCAGACCAGAAGAACAAGAGCTCAAACAGTCTCAGGTGGTGAGGAGTCTATGGTAATATCTCAGTTCATAATATACAGTACACATTCTATTAGTTCACACACATCACGTAGGATGGGCTGTATCCGTCCCCTGACCAGATTGGATTATAACAATATCATTTGGTCTTCGTAAACCCATATTACATACGTGATTACTTGCATATAGAGCGTGGAAGTGAGATCCGATCACAGGTGGTCACAGGAGATGCAATCGGCACACACTTTAATACCTGGTGAGAATAGATAAAGTAAGCACTTGTGATCAGATATCTCCGGACACACTTTAATACCAGGTCTGAACAGGTTCTCTGATTAAAAACCAGCATAAATAATCTCATTGCATAAAGAAATTAAACCATAAATCTCTGAAATAGACTACTTTTTGTAAATATATTCCTAAAAAGGCATATCATTGCTGGCAGGTTATTGAGTTGTTCTCTTTAAAAACAAACCGATGATGAAGCCAAACAATTAATTTCTTTAGTAGTAGTATAAAATTCTTTGTGTGTGTGTGTGTGTGTGTGTGTGTGTGTGTGTGTGTGTGTGTGTGTGTGTGTGTGTGTGTGTGTGTGTGTGTGTGTGTGTGTGTGTGTGTGTGTGTGTGTGTGTGTGTGTGTGTGTGTGTGTGTGTTTTTATATCTATCTGGCAACCTGGTAGTATTCCACCGGTCTGCTATTGATAATGAACAATAAAACAGGATAATGAAATGTGTCATTACTGCTTAGCCACACAGTATCTTTAAAATTACCACATTTTATGTGGTGATCATTGGTTCAAGTATTTTGATAAAACTTTATGCAACAAACTGTTAATAGTTCACTCACGAACTCTTAATGATCTACTTCTTTTACTAATGGGAAGCTTATATTAGTTTTAGTGTTTTGTGCGTCATTGTGTTTTGTGTGTGAAAGTTCACCTATTTCCCCCATTGTTGTAAAGCTTCTTTTGTAATTTCCGTTTTCTAACCCGTTGCTGTCTTTGTGCAGCGGAAATGGGAAAAACGTTTTTTTTTGTTCTTGTTTTTCGATTTTGAGCAAAAAATATGTGGAATAATTTGGTGTTAAAGTCGACTTGACTCAGTTTGTGTCGACTTGACTCAGTTTGTGTCGACTTGACTCAGTTTGTGTCGACTTGACTCAGTTTGTGTCGTCTTGCACCGACTGTAATTTGTTCCCTAACTCACTTTCCATTTTAAAATCTCGTTACATTAAGCGTCCCTCCACGTGTCAGTGAGCATATTGGGCTGTATTGATGAGTTTTCTTTGCTTTGCTCTCTCCCCACACTTGGCTAGTCTCCCTCGTCGACTGCTTACACCTTGACCACCCCTGGCCTGCCCCCTGGATGGGAGGAGAGGAAGGACGCCAAGGGAAGAACTTATTACGTGAACCATAACAGCCGCAACACAACCTGGACTAGGCCAATTGTGCAGGTACAGCAGGTCCGGAGGCTGCCAGTCAGGCTGGACTCTTCTCTTTGCATGGGACTGGACCTTACCATGGTCCCTATCATGGCCTCGGCCCGTGTACTGCACCTCCTCCTCTGTTCCCCCCCTTCTGTGTTTCTCCTCTGTCTAGCCGTAAAGAATGACGGAAAGAAATGCAACTTTTCACCCTGAAAGTCTCTTATTCTGTCTCTCCCTCTGTCCAGTTTCCTATTCTGTCAAACTTTATTGCACATCTCCCTTCTCTCGTCTAGCATTTTGTTTAATACTCTGGATGAAGCACAGCTCGGCATTGGTCACATCTTCCTAAACCTGGCATGGAACTGCAAACCACCACTTTTTTCCCTCCCTTTTCCGATTTCTACCCTGTTTTTCCACTTATCTACCCCTGTCGTTCTGTCTGAACTGAGGCGGTTCCACATAGTCTGAGCCGAGGGAGAGTCTGCTACATGGGGTTGGGTGTTATGGTTCATGCTCACGTCTCTCCTCTATGAAATCCACCCTTTCATTTCTGTATTTATCAGAACACTCCAGATTATATTATACCTGTTCATGTGTCTGTCATCACACTGTCTTCTCACTCTCTGATTCTCATGTTGTTGTTATTACTCAGAAGGAGAGGACGCTGACAAATTATTTAGATGACTGTATAATAGCAAGGTTGAGGGTAACAATAACAATAAATCTTAATCCTTAATTATTTGTCTTTCAAGTGACAAACGATTGCATTCTTGGGCCTAAATGACCCATGTGTTTGACGTTTTAGGAACTAATTTTGCTTGTATCCAGTCCTCTCCGGTGCAGACAAGCATCCTTGACAGCATTGCAAAGAGTATGACGGGGAGAAGTTTGGGTTTTCGCAAAACGGCGTAACGTGCCTCATTCCCCAGACCGTATTTAACCTTAAAAGTGCTATTCTCACTGACAGCTGACTGAAGACGGAGCCAGCACCTCAGCAGCAGCATCATCATCATCATCGGCAGCAGCAGCATCATCCTCAGCAGCATCAGCGTCAGGAGGAGCCTCAGCCCTGCCACCCCCTGCCACCCCCTCCTCCTCCAATGCCTCCAATAACCACCTCCATGAACCCCTAGTCCGACGACCTCGTAGCCTCAGCTCTCCTACCGTCACCCTTTCCACCCCCTTAGAGGTGAGAATTAGCCACCTCCACTCCACCATACTCAGATTTTTCCTCCCTTTGCTACCTTAGAAGCAATTCTTCTGTTGTTTCCAAACCCTTACCCTTCCACACTTATTTTTATGCAATCCTTTATTGTATCAGCATGTCTGTCCTTAAGTGGGATCACGTTCTTCACCAATATCCACCAGCAAATCCTCAATTTCCTCCTTAATATGACACTTTTCATCCTTTGTGTCTTTTTCTTTAGGTTAAATCCACCATTGCCTTCCCTGTGAAAATATTAATCTCACCATTTAACTGGTCTTTTCTCCTCCTCTCTTATTTTCATAACTTCTTTTATTTCTTCATACTGCTCTTTCTTCCATCTTCAACATATGAGCTGGTGACTGAGCACAAAATGGTCTCGAGCTTTCTTTGATTTGTTTGTGTGATGATGGATTTGTGATGCACGCTTGGCACAGTCATCATTTCATTCTGCAGTGTAGTGTGTGTGTTGAAGTAATCACACTAACAGGATGAAGCTGGCGTGGTAAATCCAAGATGCTTCAGTTACTGCTGAATGAATAATTTAAATTAATAATATAATTGGATTTCCTTGGGTTTGCTTTTAGCAAAATACACAAAGTCATACTGACCATGGAAACGGAATATCATTAAGTCCAGAGGCAGTTTTAATAACACAGCCACAAAAGCAAATAAAAAGTCTATTGTTCCTGTAGATCTCATGGTTATTTCATCATTAGCAAATAACCTTCAAAAACAATTTTGTTTTGAACCCTGTGGGAGGATTAAGGAAACAATGACTGTGCATTTCCTGTTTGAAGTAATCCGTTTCTTGTTTTGATAATAGATGTAAGGCTGTGTGACGTTTTAATCATTTTTTAATCTTAATTGAGATATGAATTTCCACTTGCAAAGACCGTTTACACTCTTATCGCTGAAAACCTTGCCTTTCTTTAGCGTCTTCTATGAGAGAATAAGTGAGCATTAAATTTTTTACTAAAACACCTTGTATACTATATGTCCGTTTAACCCTAAAAACCTCCAGCCTCCAGAAATTTTAATGAAAGCCCATTTAGACCGAAGCTTCTGCTTGTACATTCAAAGTGTTGGACTCAGCCCATGTAGTAGTGGTTAATTTAAATTATTGTTTTGATCTGTACATTGTTTAAATTCTGCCAGACATTTTATCACCTAACTTAAATAACCGGATTGCCAATGATCAGTAATGGCTTATGAAGTTCTCTCCACAGTGTGTTGTCCTTCACGTAAAGGTTACTAACATTAGAACATTCCCCAATTTGGGACTAATAAAGGACTTCTTATCTTATCTTTTTATCATAAATCCGGTCTCTTACTCATTGATTCAGTGGGTTTAGCAATCAAACAGGGAAGGTGATGCATGTGTTAAGTAATAACAACAGGTAACTTAAGGTAGCACATTGTAATGTCAGCATTTTGTTTTGAGCAAACAAGCGACATTAAGACTTTTAGGCAAATAACATTTGGGAATAATCTCTAATGTTTTCTAAATTGGATTCTGTTGCACCTATCAGATTTCATGCGTACATCGTGTGTGTGTGTGTGTGTGTGTGTGTGTGTGTGTGTGTGTGTGTGTGTGTGTGTGTGTGTGTGTGTGTGTGTGTGTGTGTGTGTGTGTGTGTGTGTGTGTGTGTGTGTGTGTGTGTGTGTGTTGGGAACCTTAGTGTCGTTAAAACTGCACTTGTGATTGCAGTTTAAAACAGATGATGGAGTCACATTTTAGAGAAGGTGTGAAACTTTTGATTTACTTCTTTATCCTCTGTGGTCGTTTACCCTCTTTACAAACCGACATTAATTTTGAACTTTAGATTATGGAGTGGAGCTATAAATACACCACACAAACTTGACTAATTAGGATCAACACATTGTATTTAAAAATGGATGGTCTCTATTTGACCTGCACTGAACTGCATTTTAAGGGGTTCAGTCAGTAGATGAAGATCCTTAACTACCACCAAGGGAACAGACCTGAAAGCTGTTTAATTAGAGTGTGTGTGTGTGTGTGTGTGTGTGTGTGTGTGTGTGTGTGTGTGTGTGTGTGTGTGTGTGTGTGTGTGTGTGTGTGTGTGTGTGTGTGTGTGTGTGTGTGTGTGTGTGTGTGTGTGTGTGTTAACAAGACGTGGAAAGTAAAAGGAAGTGAAACACTCGGAGCAGAATGTTGTAATTACCAATTACAGAGGAGGTGGAAGGTCTTTGGTTTAATTAATGCAGACTTCTCCCTTGTTAAAAAACAGTTCAGTCAGTGATAATTACCTCTAAAAGAACGTGGAAACGTGTGATGTGGAAAGACTCATTATGCTGTTAAATGCTGCTTTACTAGATTTTAAGATACCAGAGATGAAATGGTGAACTTCCTGCAGGCACAGTTTGTTGAGTTGTGGTGTCCTGCTGTAACGTATTTCTCTTTTAGCCTTGACCAAGGTGTCTATTACCAGAAACGTATAAATAAAGAGTTCAGATTGTGCTACAGCAGAGGAACTCCACTTAAACTTTTTCTTGGACTTTAACATGATTTGGGAAACAAATGCAAACTGAAAATCTCCAAATTAAGCAGTTATTGTACCATTAAACCTCAAAACCAATATGCAGGGAATCGGTTAAAGCTGACATCTGTAGAACTTATCAAGTATGGATGCAGCCTTCTTGCGACATTTTGACTAAAAACCTGACAGGCTGAGCTCCCTGCAGCTTTACATGGAAGTCAAAAGGATTTATCCTCAGTTTTCTCAGTTTTGATATTGTGGTGACGATGGTCTATTTGAATTCAATCTCAGTTTTCTAACGGAATACCAAGGGAACTTTTGGAAGATTGGTTTCTGTCCTTGCTTGATGATTTATTTCATGCTGTCTATCTTCATTCTTCTTTTTCATAGTCCAAAGGGAGTGAAAATATAATATTTTCCATTCATGTTTTCAGGGAGCCAACAATATCCAGGTACGGAGGGCTGTGAAGGACTCGGTCTCCAATCCCCAGTCACCTCAACCCTCCCCCTACAGTTCCCCCAAGTCCCAGCACAAGACGCAGCAGAGCTTCCTGCCCCCAGGCTGGGAGATGAGGATAGCCCCCAACGGACGGCCCTTCTTCATCGACCACAACAGCAGAGTAACCACCTGGGTGAGCTAACTCACTGTCATAGCAAGTTGGGGGATGTTTTAATAAATATGAACGAAGAGCACTTATTTATTGTGCAGGTCTGTAATTTTCTAACAATTATATATTTGTAGGGCAGAACAGTTTTTCAGCCTATCTTGTATGAATATATTTATATATAAAGTTTCCAAAAGTATTGAGTTGGAATTTACACACACATACACAGTTTAAATACAAGATAAATTATATAACCTTCTTTCACATTGTTTTCTATTTCCCTCGTAATCTGTACTGATTTACATGAAATAACATTTTTATATAATCTTATTTTGTTACTGCATGTGATTGTGAGCATTATTTGACAGTTTGAGTAATCATAAAGGAAATTTAGGGAAGTGGTTAGTGTCGATCTCTCTGGATGTTGTAGTGACACCTGGTGGTATAAGAATCTATTTCACATTTACTTGATCTCAAGTAAGGATTCAGCTTTTCAGACAAAGTAAACCTCTGAGAGCTGTTTACCCTGAAACTACTATTACAGCTATACATTTTTATATTTACCATTCAATTAAAAATACTATCTTATTATTCCTTCCCTTTCTCTTTGGCCGACCAGGAGGATCCCAGATTGAAATACCCAGTACATATGAGGAATAAGAACTCAATGGAGCCTGGTGAACTTGGTCCTCTTCCTGTAAGTACAACAGCATATTCAACCCATAGATACACTGATGACAGCCATGCAGATCCCTTTTAACTGTGTAGCTTTGTTTGCAAACTTCAACCTGTTTAAATTACCATGAATGTGTAACGTGATTCCCTAGATAAAATGTGCCATGGGTGACTTTTCAAGTTGCAGTTGTGGTCTTCGTTTACAGTTCAGTTAGCGTCACTCACTGGTCAGTATATGTTTGATGTAAAGTAAAAGGAGACACGTGATCAGATGTCAGTGTTAGACATGTCCTTTTTAGACCTGTTAGAAAAGATGGGGGTGGGCAGTGTTAGAACGAGGACGAGAAAAGCAGAGTCTGGGGGCCGTGATGATCCATAATTAGGTGGTGTCTGTCACCTGCACTATTATTTATGTGACAAAGACGAGCTCCCAACAGATGGGCTCTAACGTTACCACAGCTAGATGTTGAATAATGAACACGTCATGGGTTTCTACATCTCACAGGCTTGTGTGGTGTGTGCATGTGTGTGTGTTCTCTCTCTCTTCTCTTTCCCTCCTTCTCTTTCTCTTTCCACTCCGTTCTGGTGGATCTAATGTATGCTACTACTTCTTCTACACCTGGCCATGTCTGTTTGGCAGAACCTACCAGAGGAGGTTGGTTGGTGCCTCCCTCCCTCTGCCTGCCTTCTTACCTGTCTGGTCTGGTCCGGCCTGGTCAAATGCCTGCAGACAGCCTTGCACTTTTATTTTTATTTTATTTTTTTCCTCTCTCTTTCTCTCTTTTCTCTTTCTCTCTCATGACCGGCATGGATGGACTGTACCTCTCCCTTTCCTTTTCATCCTTTCCACCTCTCTGTGCTCCCTCCCTGCACCACCACCACCCTCCCTTCTGTTTGGAGCGCCCCATCGTTCTCCATCCTTGTGTACTCTTATCTGTGTATGAGACAAAGATAGATGAGTTGGGGGAAAAAAATGGATTAAAAAAGCAAATTAACAAGGAGGGATTAAAGGAGGAAAACATGGCTGCGGAGGGAGGGTTGGATGGAAACAAAATAAGCTGTACATTAGAAGAAGAAACTCGCTGTTTCCTGCATGTGTTATCATCTGGTGTCCGCTCAAGCAGTTGCAGTTTATTTAGAAGCACACATATTTGTGTATATACATATTGTAGGTACACCCTGTTTGACAGATTTGTCAGACCCGCCCTGTTTTCCCCACCCTTGACTCTCGATCCGCTGTAATTCTTTTAATTGCCTGACTGCTGTTGCCGTGTGTCTGCGTGCGTGTGTGTGTGGCCTGTGGCACTGCACTGAGTGGCCACTGTGTCAGTGGTGGCGTACTGGTTTTGACTGGTAGTGGTGGCCTTTAACTTAAATGTTGTGGTCGTATCCCTGCCTTGCTGCTGCCTCAGACCTGACTCAAATAGGAGAGAAAATCCCTTCAGTTCCTTTGGTGGGTGGTTGATTGAGCTTGTCTCGCACGCGGTGCTGAGCTGTCAGTGTTCAGTCAAGTTCAATCAAACATGAATTAAAAAAAAACAAAAGGAAAGAACATTGATGGATTTAAATTACTATTTGAGCATGGCCTGTTTAATAATGCTCTGTCATGTTGACTTATTGTCCTCACTCTTCCTCATGTTTCTTTTTTTCAGCCTGGATGGGAAGAGAGAGTTCACTCAGACGGACGCACTTTCTACATTGACCACAGTAAGAAACCGTTGTGTTGAGCTTATGTTTGGTCGTGTCGACAGCCCTTATCCACCTGATTCACTATTGTTCTGTATGGTATAAAGGAGGTATGCTTACTCTCATCTTAACGGATGGATTTCACCATTCCAGCAACATATTTTTACTATTAATTTAAGCTGTTGATTATTTCTTACTAATCTGACTAATCATTTACATCGTAAAAACAACAGCACCTACTTTTAAGACAAGCCCCCAAATATGTTATGGCCACAGCCTCATGAATTTAGTTTGGCTCAACCAGGTGACCGCAACATATAAAGTTGACGTCCAGCCAGAGTCACGATTAAAACAAAGAGTTTATTAAAAAAGAAAAATAATAAAACAAATTTAAATTAATCTGTGGGAGTGTGGAGGCCTGGCCAAAAAGAACAGAAAAATGAATTGTTCTGGACCAACCACGCAATGGGCCGTCGGATCCGGATACCTCCCCCCGTCTACCTAAGTAACAATATCTAAATAAATCAAAAACCGAGAACCGAGGACTACCAGACCCCTCAAAAAGAAACAAACAATTAACACTGCCACAATGACACATGCTGCTGGCACGACAGAGAGTGAGACAGAGAGTGCGCGCCTCTCAAGCTTCCCTTAAATCCCCCTCCACGTATCATGTTCATCACTGAGAGGAGAAAGTGTGAGGAAAGGAGGAGCAGAAAAAAGACACAAGGGGGGAGCGTGTAACAATGCCTCAAATGTTTATTTGTGTTTTGTTCAACCAGATACCAAGAACACGCAGTGGGAGGACCCTCGACTGCAGAGTCCGGCTATCACAGGACCTGTGAGTAGTTTCCTCCTGCTCGTTCAGAGTCTCTGGCACAACAGTGTCGCTACATGGAAACAACAACCTCTCCTCTTAACACTGTAACTCCATCTGTCACACGCTATCATCAGCCTCAGTGCGTCTTTGAGAAAAATCACTTTGTCACTGCGGTTGTCACTTAACATGCCAGCACCTTCTTGTTAATCTGTGTACCACTACAGATACTGTTCTCCCTCGCTCCCAACCTCCCTCCCCCTGTCACTCCCTATGTAGTCCAGTCCAGTGTTCCTCCATCAGAAGCTGATCCCTAATGAGTATATTGATGTTATTTGACCTTTACCACACCTTGACTGTTGTGTGTTTTTTGTTGTCTGTGCAGGCTGTTCCCTACTCCAGAGAGTTCAAGCAGAAATACGACTACTTCAGGAAGAAACTGAAGAAACCTGTAAGAACTGATTTTTAAAGTGCACGTCTTCACGTGTTTGTGTTTATCGATTATTTTTGAGGAGCTTTAGTACAATAATACCAGGGCAAAGCTAAATCTGATCATAACCTCAAAGGTGATCTGCTTTGCTTCATTGATTTTATTATTATTTAACTTTCTTTACACTGTTTTGACAGCGTGACTGAGTTAATAGTTTTTATTGCATGTTGAATATTCATTGCAATCATCTGACATCATTTGTAATTAACACTTGGTAGGTAAAAGGCAGAACTGCACACTACTGATAACTATAGTTTTTTTATCGTGGATTCTGATCCAGATGAATATTATTGAGTGGAGAGAAACTTGAAAAAAACAACAACAACAACACATGTGCACATGGACTCATGCAAGAGCATGTTTAACGTCAGCACTTTAGTTAATGTATCTGAACAGAGTTGATAGATACAGAAATGTGGTGAGACACATTAAGAGAGTATTAGGGCTGCGCAATAAAGCAATTATAATATAATTTTCATAGACAGCAGTATTAAAAGGTTCAGTGTATATCAATAAAATGTTTAAATGAATTGTGTAAGCACAGTGAGGAGATAGAACACAGAATTGTTTTACCTTAAATTTGTAAAATGTTTTGCTGTTTATCAAATGTTTTTTATTCTCTGCTCATAGAGTTTAAAACCACAACCTTCACCCTGGGGCAGAAATCAGTCTTTAAACCTAAAAAAACATTAAACCTAACCCAGCAGTTACATTTTATAACAATCTATTGGTTCTCTTTGTATAAAGGTCATGTACTTACTTAAACACATTCAAATTTCTTTCTATTTCATTTGTATTCAACACTTGGTGTATTTGCCTTAAAGTGAGTTATGTGTGTCACTTGTTCTAGGCTGACATCCCCAACCGATTCGAGATGAAACTGCACAGGAACAACATCTTCGAAGAGTCGTACCGTCGCATCATGTCCCTGAAGAGGCCGGATGTTCTGAAGGCACGGCTGTGGATCGAGTTCGAGTCGGAGAAAGGGTTGGACTACGGCGGCGTGGCCAGAGAGTGGTTCTTCCTCTTATCTAAGGAGATGTTCAATCCTTACTACGGCCTGTTTGAATACTCTGCCACGTAAGTCTCTGCTTAGTTTTACGGAGCTGCTTTTGATTGAGGAAATGTTTGAGCCAATATACAGGAAATGACACAGGACATAGTGTTAAGCAAAGCTTTTTGCGGTGATGGAAGAATTCTTCTCTCTTTTTTCCACTAAGGTGGAGTAAGGTGTAGAGAGTGTTGTATTGTTCCCCTTTGAGACTTAAAGTTTCCTTCCACTTTGATTAACCTTTCCTGTCATTCATAAAGCCATCCTGGAACAATGTTTCCCACATAAGTAGGTGTTGTGTGGTCTGCTCCTTTTGTTGGCTCCAGTAGATGATGATTGTCTTATTTTGGGCAAAGGTAACAAAATAATAATAGTGGAGCAATCGAAAAGACAAGAATACTTAAAAACAAACATTTTTTCATTAAAGTTTGCTAGATTTAATAAAAAAGAGATGGATTTAAATGTCAAACAATTTAATAAATAACCACAGTGCGCTTATTCCTAACTGCAAATTAGTTTTAACATCATTATGCTCCTGCAGTTGAATGAAATGCAGATGCTTGGCAACTACAAATTTAGTTTTTTCTCCATTTGTGTTGATATTCCAAAGTTGTTTTCCCATATAAGATACTAGGAGGCTCCAAACAGTGGCTGTGAGTTGGTGAATCAAAAGTTCAAGCTTTTCCCTCAGCTGAAAGCAGCAATGGATCAACATTAATAAAGATAAAAATAAATCACCAGAATTTGCAGGAGAAAAGGCAAACTCAATGGGAGGTTGGGTATCCAGTGACATGGTACAAATCACTGTGGATATCAAGTACTTATGAAATGTCATGAAAGGAACTTTTATCAACTCCAGATTAAATAGGTGAGGTAGTTAATCGTAGTTTCTTTTCATAGCTTACAGCTGCAAATGAGATTTCATTTCAGTGGAGATCTTATATTTATTCACCTTTTTTAAGATTTCTATAACCAAATGGACAGATAGCAATAAACGTGTTAGCAGCCTACTGCTGACTGTTCTGAGCATCAGTAACTAACCTGAAAATGGTTTTCCTCCTCTGTGTCTGTCCAGGGACAACTACACTCTTCAAATTAATCCCAACTCGGGCTTGTGCAACGAGGATCATCTCTCCTACTTCAAGTTTATCGGACGTGTGGCAGGAATGGCTGTGTTTCATGGAAAACTACTAGATGGTAAACTGCTTGGTGTTTGATCCTGTCTCTTTTCTTATTATGCTATTGTATGTTCAGGTTCCTCATGTGTGAGGATTCTAACACATCTGTTTTTTATTGATGTCTTTCAGTTTTTATCGTTTCTCCACACATACCATTACAGCGCTGTGTTGCCTTCTTGTTTCCCAGGTTTTTTCATCCGACCATTTTACAAGATGATGCTGGGAAAACAGATCTCTCTTAAAGACATGGAGTCTGTGGTAAGGTCTCATTGTTACTAGAGTATATATTCAATGAACATAACTTTAATTAAGTAATTCCACATTCATGAAACCCTACAATCTCACAATGAAAAGACGATTAAAAAGTGTTTCTCTGTAATGGATGATTATCTGCCCTGCAGGACAGTGAATACTACAACTCTCTAAAGTGGATTCTGGAGAATGATCCCACTGAGCTGGACCTGAGGTTTTGTATTGATGAAGACAACTTTGGACAGGTGAGCCAACCTAAAATCAGACTTTCCGAATCAAAGTTAAAATTCCCAAATTCATTTTAATTTTTAGTAAAGTTATAAAGTTGATATCTATATTTTCATCGTGCTTTTGTCTTTTACAGACATACCAGGTCGACCTGAAGCCCAGCGGCTCAGACATGGTCGTCACCAATGACAACAAAAAGGAATACATAGAGTAAGAAAGAATATTTTAATTTTTTTCCCCTTTAATTTCATTCTGTTTTTTATGAATATATGTAGACATTTGATAATGATCATATATTAAACATGATATTCAAACAGGAAGATCATTTTAAAGTTTTTCATTGACGTCTCCTAATCTTGTCTCCACCAGCCTGGTCATCCAGTGGAGGTTTGTCAATCGGGTCCAGAAGCAGATGAACGCTTTCCTCGAGGTATTTATGTGCATTAACACTTTAACCATAAGGGGGCAGTGTGAGCACAAACTTTCTGTATTCATTCGCTGCATCTAAACCTACAGCAACAAATATCCTCTCAACTAACTGACAACTTGAATATTTTATCTATTTGACTTGTTATTTATTTAGCTTGAATTGTATGACGGTATAATTATTTTGTTGTAATTTGTTTTTTTTGTTTAATTTCCAGGGATTCACTGAGCTCATCATAATAGATCTGATCAAGATCTTTGATGAAAACGAACTAGAGGTATGGATACCTGGCTAGCAGAGTTTAAATGATTAATCAATTAGTCGATCAACTGTTGATTGATTGTTTCAGGGTTTTTTTGCTCCAGCTTCTCAGATATAAATATGTGGTGGGTTGCTTCATTTTCCGTGACTGTAAACAGAGGATCTTTTGGTTAACGACTGTTGGTCAAACAAACCTCACATTTAAAGATGGTACCATAGACTACGGGGTGATAAAAATGGGAAACTGAGATAAATATTTTTTCTGTTTTATTTTCGAAAAACCCTTTTATAATAAAATTATTTGCACAACCATTTAAACATAGTTAAAAACTAATTGACGAAACAATTAGTTGCAGTTGCAATGTTCATGAGGCATTTTACTGGAATATTCATTCCACATGACTGGACTTAAATGTTTTTTTCCCCTTCATCCTCTTCTGTCTGTGTAGCTGCTCATGTGTGGTCTGGGTGATGTCGACGTCAACGACTGGAGACAACACACTGTTTACAAGAATGGATACTGTCCCAACCATCCTGTTATACAGTGGTTCTGGAAGGTATGTGTGTTTAAAAATCCACACACACACATTCGTGAATACGTGCTATAAAAACAGACATGCACTGTCTAAATCATCAGCCACGTGTTGATAGGTATCAGTCATGGACGCTGGTTCTTTCACAATAAAAGCTGGTTCCAGTCATTTCCCCTCCAGTCGATCTGCGGCAGGTTTGCTGGCCTCGCTGTTGAAGATCAAAGTCTGTTTGGACGAACAGACATGTTTGCTCTGATGAAAGAGCCTGAAGTAGTTGTACCTGCCCTGTTTATCATCTGCACCTCAACACACACACACACACACACACACACACACACACACACACAAGCCATAATTTGTGCATGTAAATACCCTTACACACACGCACATAGACAACAGTGTCATGTCATTTGATTAAGTCAACCAGAACAGTGCGTACACACGCCAAGGTTTCATTGCAAAATCCTTCTTGCTTTAAGTGATTTCATAATTCTTTCTGTGATATATAAATTTTACCTTTTTTCAAAGTGGAGACTGATATTTGATTTTAAAAAAAATTGGAAAAACTCTGAGTCAGAGATGTTTATATTTGCTTGTTTATCAGGTCGTTCTGTTGATGGATGCTGAGAAGAGAATCCGGCTCCTCCAGTTCGTGACGGGAACATCTAGAGTACCAATGAACGGCTTTGCCGAGCTTTATGGTAGGTGAAGTTCAAGTTTCCTGTATTTCATACTGGTACCAAGTAGTGTAACAGTACCAGCTACAACTTTATGTAACAGTGACGCAAAAATGATGAGTCAGCATTGCTGCAGTTCCTAGTACTGAATCACTATCATTGTACACATACCGATACTGTAGATATGTGTCATGTCAAGCAGATGAATAATGGCTTGTATAACGACTAATAACTTCAGATTATGTGACTGCTACACTGTTACACACACTTTTATAAAACATTATTATGCGTTTGGCTCAAAACCTTTATTAATTCTTTTCATACAAAATACTTTAAACAGAAAAAATCTAAAATATAATTTGGTTTGACCCCTTAAATATCCCAGAGGCCACAGCATGTGCCTCAGGACTCTTTGTTCTTGTCGTCACTGAAGATACTAATGTTCTTTCTGACTCTGGTTGTATGTTATATCATAAATTATGGTATGGTCTGATGTATAAGAATCTCTAAAATGCACAAAATCTTTGCACATTACTTTTCATACTTTAGAATTATGCATGAAGCTTTAAATAATTAAATGTCAAAAACATTAGAATTAAGTTAATTTGAGCCAAATGTTTTCCTTTGTCCTCTTTCTGTTTGCAGTCAATTATTCAGAGGTTACGTTTGTGCTCTAATGAAAGTGTTTCTGCAACATCTCAACATTGTAGTAATTATAATTTCTCAATGCCAGGTTCTAATGGTCCTCAGCTGTTCACCATTGAGCAGTGGGGAACACCAGAGAAGTTGCCAAGAGCTCACACATGGTATGTCCCTACTGAACACACACACACACACACACACACACACACACACACACACACACACACACACACACACACACACACACACACACACACACACACACACAAGCCATAATTTGTGCATGTAAATACCCTTACGCACATAGACAACAGTGTCATGTCATTTGATTAAGTCAACCAGAACAGTGCGCACACACGCCAAGGTTTCATTGCAAAATCCTTCTTGCTTTAAGTGATTTCATAATTCTTTCTGTGATATATACATTTTACCTTTTTTCAAAGTGGAGACTGATATTTGATTAAAAAAAACTTGGAAAGACGTGTTAGCATGCAAGCCTTAGCTGTATTCTATTTCTAGTGATGATTAGCAGAATCTGAATATTACATAGAATATTATTATTATTGTAGTTTGGACATAAACCTAAGAACTGTGACAGGAAAGCTGGGCTAAATATATATACTAAGATATAGACACTTATTTAAACTTTATGTAAGAGTTGTAAATATATATTTTGACAAGGACATACGTGCATGTGGAGAGCCATGTGTAGAGTAGATTTATTTAGAAACAGAATACCATGTGTTAACTTCAGCCAAATTCATCAATGAACTGTTTTCCATCTCAGTTTCAACCGCTTGGATCTGCCAACCTACGAGTCCTTTGAGGACCTGAGAGAGAAACTCCTCATGGCCGTGGAAAACGCGCAGGGCTTCGAGGGAGTCGACTAAACCTGACTGAACTCAACCTACCATCAATATGTCTAAGAATTTAAAACAAGACAAAAAGCCACAGGGATGTCAAACCAGCTGCTGTAGCAGTTCTGTGCAAGCATGTTGAACTGTAACGCCCGACTGTGAGCCACCAACACAGCACAGCGGCTTGAGACTGTACAGCAACTTGTCGAGCCAATATGCCTACATCTTTATATCTTTTCAGTGTGGGTAGGTCATTCCGTAACGGTGCTGGGGGGGAAGAGCGGGAGCATCGCACTGTCGAATGCTGAAACCTGTTGTCATCGGCAAGGTGTGAGCGACGAATGACGAGACCCAGCCTCTGATCCGCCGTGTCCCTCCCCTCTACCCTCATTCTGTGAAAATCTACAGTGCTGGAAAACACTAATGCATTTCAATAGCTCCTTTACGTACACTATAGCACAGTATTCGAGCAGCCTTCAGTGGGCGGCTCTTAGCATGGCCTTAATCTGGCTCCTACATGCACTATTTCTCTAAGAAAATGCAACGGCACTATGATCACTACTCTTTGTCAAATCCTTAGACCAACACCAGACTAACCTTAGGAATGCTAGCCAATCACATTTCAGGAAATAGGCCACACCCCCTATCCGTAGAGCCGCGTTTAAGTTGTGGGATCAGAAATCGCCGCTGCAGCCTTTTTGTAGAATAATGTTATTTTTTTCTTTTCTTTTTTTTCTTTTAAACCACTGGTAAGGATTCCTGAGTGGCGGATGACATAATCCTCAAAGATAATTTTAATAGTTTTCGTCATCATCTTTTTAAAAAAAAATCATTGTTATAATTCTTACAGGAAAAATACTCTCACCGTATTTGTACTGATGAACAATGTTGTTTACGATTTTGAGAATTCTATATGACATGGTGTGAAGTGTAAATCTGGCTCGTCTGGGGAATGATTAAATCCATATCACTTGTTACGGTGATTGCAAATGTCTTGAATACAATGGTTTTTAATTGTAGTGCTATGAAAGCTGCATGAAACTGTATCTTGTGTTTGCTTGGACTACATCGTAATTTGAGCGTGTAATCGGTCGGGAGGGGAGAACTAAAACCGGGGGCTTAGTTTCTCTGAGATGTCATGATTATATCAATATTCTCATGCCTGTTGCTGTTCATAATGCTGTAAATTGTTCTTGGAGGAAAAAAAAACATTTTAAGTTCTTTTCATGATATATAAATATATGTATGTATTACCTTTAACAGAAGTATTACTGATCAACAACTCTAAAATGAAGCTGTGTGTGAGCGCGGGTGTCTGAGAGAAAAGCTGTGATTGCCACTGAATATAAATGCAGCACGTTTCTTACAAAGAAAAAAAAATGTTTTTTTTCTTTTTTTTATGTTTTTGTTCCTCTCTCCTTTTTCTAACACCATTGAACCTAAAGGGCACTTTATAGATCACTCTGAGGTCATGTCGCCTGTCGTGTGTCTCGTCATTAACTTGAATGTGATTCTTTTTTTGTTTTTCATTCAGAGCACGTACCTGGTGCAATATTAATAGTCTGTAAATCTGGGCTGCTGCTAAGGTAGGAAAAAAAATTGTCGGGAGTGAAGCGGAAACTTCACGTCCTTTCGTATTCTCTAATTTATCTCTTCTTCTTTTTCCTCTACCTTTCCCTCCTTTGTGTTTCCTCCCTCCTGCCTGTGACCCCACCATTCAAACTGACTCTGTAAAGATTAGTCCTATTTTTTTTAAGTGGGTTTTCCTTTCCTTTTTTTTTCTTTTTTTTTATAAATGACACAAAATATCACTTTTGTTGAAGATTCCACCACTTTCTGCAAGTCTATGTGGTTCATTTAACTTCAGTCAAATAAAAATGAAAATTCTCTGAAAGTTGTCTGAGTTACTGGAGACTGAACTTTTTATTTCACTCATATGAGAAGTAAGTCAATTATAAGATGAGACAAAAAGAACTAGATTAGTAGTAAGTTTATAAGCACATTATTTAAAAAAAAAAAAAAATTGTATGTATTTTATAAAGGTTCTTTTTCATTCTCATTTATATTTAGTAATCATTACATTTTACATTAAAATATATTAATATTTATAAAATTTCGCAATTGCCCCATGCTAGTTTTTTCACAATTGAAAGCTATTTGATTACATTAACTTAACTGATATATTTGAGTACAACTTTGTGTTTCGGTACACTTACGCTTGACTTGTCTACATCAGTTAGTTTATGCTTTATCACCACTTTGTTTTTTGGAAAATATTATTCAATGACCAAACATGAACACCTTGTAGTTTTGTATATATTTATGTATATAAAACTCATCAGTATATACAACAATTTTAACGTAGCTCCATGATAACGTATAGGACTTCTGAGAGAAAGTCAATAGCATTATTTAAATAATATAAAGTATTATTATTACGTTATAGATGTTTATTATCATTATTAATAACTTTAATTGTAGAGCACTTTTCAACACAAAGTACATAGTGCTGCACAAGAAGAAAACATGGTTAAAATACAGAAGTAGTACATTCATAATAATAGAGATAAAAAACAAAATAGCCTGGCACCACATTATGAAACACTATAATATAAAGGGTCCGTTCGGTGTAGTGGATCCTCTACGTGGCACTAATGTTACAGTTGCCTGTTTCGCTTGTCGTCACAAAGACTTCACCTAATCTGCCTCTTATTGCCACAACTGCCCTCTGTGCCCTCACATGGTGCAGTCATGATTTTTGGTCATTTCTGACTTAAAAGTTACAGAAATGGCGGAATAACCCTTTAGGTGTTTGTATAGCTATATATCAGCACATATTTCTACTTGTGACAATATTTCTTTCACAGGACATCACAAATATTTACAAAATGGCTGTTCCCCCACACGCTGCTGCTGCTGCTGCTGCTGAGGCTGTTTGTTTTCTTTCATTCAAATTATAGATGGTTTCCTGTAATCCAGCCAATCACAGCTCAATGTCACCTATACACCTGGTGATCACCTTTTAGAGAAAAAGTCTTCTAAAAAAATTAATTAACTAGGTTTACAACTCTTGTCACTTTCTTTTTTTTGTGGGTCTTTGTGGGTCTGTGTGTGTATTTGCACATATTGTGGTGAAGGGACCTCAGTTCATTCACACAGGCAATCTAGGAGTTATCAGCTCCAAGGACGAGCAAATAAAAGCCACCCAGCCAGCCCGGGGACATTTTATCAAGACCTCCTATCCTCCATCTGGTCACAAACAAGCCAACAGCCAACTCTTCTTTAGATCCACCTTCTAAAACATTCCACTGCCTGGAAAAAAAAGAAAAAGAATTGTCACAAAGTGCAACTGTTGTTTCACCTGCATGATGTGGACTAAAATCTTCAGTACTATTAGAGAGAATCAAAGTTCAAACCCATTGCTTTGGTTTCCAGAAAAAGACGATGGCGCTCTAGTGACGGTGAGGCCTCACACGGTCTCTCACAGGCGTCTGTGCTACGTCAGCGCTCTGACCTTAAAGAGACCCTAATGGACGCTGGACTAAAAAAAAAAAGATTTAGTTACATATTCTAAAATGAAATAATATTTTCAACTGGGACGTTCTTCATGTACTAAATCTCATCTGGACACAACTTTAATATATTAGATTTTCTTTTAAAAGGAAACTCAACAATATTTCCAGAGAATTTTAAAATGGTATTGGCTCAACTTTCATAGCAAAACCCTGAACGCAAAAAGACCCACAAATTCTTGCCTTTAACACAAAGTTCTTCCAAAACAAATGATGTGTTTCACTGCTTATTACTCAGCGAGTGAGTGTGACGAAGCCTTTTCTCAAATAGTTCTCCTTGTTTCAACATGACTCTGGGGAGCAGCAAATAACTTCACCAAGTAGAACGTCACTCAGTTGGATCTGCACCTAATTGTACACACTCATAGACATCAGTCCCCTTCATGACTCATTAAGATCCCTGACAAATAAATGAAACATCCAATCTCCATCTAGGTTAAAAAAAGTGAAAAAGAAAATCCTGGATCTACCCTCTGACCTGGATCAACACCAAAATGAGTTCTTCCCTGACTCATACCACATCCTTCCACTAAGTTGTGTGGTAATCCGTAGGATAGTTTTAGTTTCTTGCTTAAATTCAAACAAACAAACAGATAGAGGTGAAAACACAACCTCCTCATTAGCGGAGGTAACTATAAATGTTCCAAAAACTGTTTTTCCCACAGCCATACGGAGCCTGAACTCTTTGCAACAATCATGAACATTGAATACTTTGCACTGTTACGCTACGTGATATTGTGTTGTCCATATACTGTCATTGTGTAGTGTTACACTGTCTAGGTCGACGTGTTTGTCATTTATCAAGTTGACATGAGCTGCTGCTGTTCCACTGACCTGCGAGTGTGGTCGGAAATGAACTGTTCTAATTCTGAAGAAATTGCAAAGGTATGTCGGTGAATAAGAAATATCTCCTTTTGACTGCAGTGAAAATAGAGCAGTAGTTTCTATTTTAGACTCAGAAGCATTAAAAGACCTGTAACTTATTTTTATTTTATATTATTGAACATGGTGTCTAAATATAAAAGGCTGTAGAGAAATTAAAGTATCACACTGCAGCACAGTTATTCACGATCATCAGTCATAGTCAGGCTCTAAATTCAGTTAATGATAGACGCGTATAGTGTTCATGTGCAGCAGTATTTAAAGTAAAGGAACATGTGTGATGGATGCTAGAGTTTCAGAAGGTGGAAACTGAGCAGCGCGACGCCAAACGACCTCCAGTTAAAGTGATGCTATTTCACAATCTGCCCTTTGGGTGACAGCTTTTATTATGAAACTTATCCACGGGAACATGGACCCACTTATAGAGAATCTACAGAGTTTCTACACATCGACAAATGAACAATGTGTTTTTAATATAGTGAAGATTAAGAACAGGAATTCGATTTTGTTAATGGGGAATTTTTCTTTTATATATTTTGCTTTCAGATAAATACAGTGAGGATTTATGGAATTAATGTTAATGGTGTGACTGTAAATTTCCAGGATCCCTCACCTTCAGTTCACAGTGACTACGTTTACGTTCAGCAATACTCAGACCCTGACCTTATTCTGAAAAAGACGTTATTTCAGTTTTGAAGTTTACATAAATGCTAATATAATATAATGATATAATGTAATATTCCGTTCATATTCATATTTTACAGATCATAGTCTGAGAATCACATTGAATGCCGTACATCTCGATGTGGCAAAATGCTGTGACAACTCCCATAGGACGTTAAAATCCCACAAAGCAAAATAGTTTTGACCCAGATTTGGGTCACACTCATCCAGCCCACATCTAATGAGGAATGATGGCACATGGGCGGTCCGTTCGTGTTTGCCACATCTGGGCCACGAGTAAGCCGTAGAAATATCACATGTCAACCAAAGGGACTGAAGGTGGCCTAATTTGTTTTTTGCTAATCGGGTCATATTCACCATTTACCACATGGGCCAATTAAGGTTCACCTCCAGATTTCACTTTGCCGAGAAAGGCCCACATTTGTTTTGGGATATTCGAGCCACATTTGCTATTTAGGCTCACATCCACCACATCTTGTGCAGGCCACAAGAAGGCCAGAGGTGCTGCATCATTGCCTGAAGTGGCCCACATCTGTTTGCTGTCTGGGATTCGAGTAAGACTAAGAGTATGATCGTATTCAAGTTAGTGTCATCAGAATGTGATGACACTAACTTGTGTGTCTTATTCTGACTATTGCCTTAATCGGTGTAATATCAGAATATTGGCGTCAGTGAAACTTTGGTATAAAGGCCCTGATGTTGCCTCACCATTTTTTCAGTCCCCCCCCCCTCCTCCTCCTCCTCCTCCTCCTCCTTCACCTCCTCACCCTCTCTATCTCTACCTCTGGTCAGGGTCGATCAATACTTCCCCCGTAGCTTATCACTAATGTGGAACTGGCTGTTTGTCCAAACCCTGCTCTGTCTACATAAAGACATGGGACGGGGACGCCACCAAACACAAACGCGCCACAGATCCCCTCGTGAACCTGCAGCTGCGGGCGGACTACTGGACTTTTACACCATTTGGCACGCAGAGGCCCGGGAGACAGAGACATGACTTGTATTAGTGTGAGAGGGAAGGAGCAGAGAAAAGAGAGGAGCTGGGAGAAGCAGGAGCAGGAGGCCAACTGATGGGTTCGAGTGACCGAACATTTGAAAGAGGATCCACTTTAGAAACTTAAGGTAAGTTAGTTGTTGCCCTGCAATTGCTCTGAATCCACCAGAAATGTCACGTACACTTTTATTTGCAAAGTTTATGATTTCATGTATAATGACAAATTTAAACTTAGAAAACAGAGACTCTTTTTCAATTTTCAGCTCTGAAACATAAAGTTAAGTTAAAAGCATGATTTAATATAGATAGTTTTAAAGTTATTATGACATATGGTCTTAACAACCTTTATTCAATTATTTTACAATAATTTCAGATTGTTAGTTATGTTGGAGAAAAGGGGGGGATCACACAGATGTCTTCTTCTTGCTTTCCCACGCATGTGCACACAGCTGCAGTCATCCCCACCAAAAAAAAAAAAAAAAGACTGGACTTTGGACACTTTGGATAAGCCTTGATTATTTACTTGGCATATTTGTTTTTCACGATTATTCTGTGTTTTCATGTGCTTTTTCCATTTTTGTTCATTTTGCCATATTAAAAGTTTAAAGGTCCACATGGCTAAATAAATCATGGATCACAGCCTGTGTCATTTCAGCCTAGTTTGAGTTTTTCATGCCGTCGCACACAAGACATTTTTTTACTTTCATTGGCGTCATTGCTCTGTACTGATTCCCCTCATCAACAAACTTTTCCCTCTCATTTCACCAGGTCGTCCCGGGAACAAGCCTCTGCTGCGTCTCCACGGCAAACGTTCTCCTCCAGAGCTGTGGAGTGTGACAATGGTGTTTGTGTCCTGTGTATCAAACGCCATTCTCACACTATATAGCTACAGTGTGAAAAGGACCTCAGTGTGTTTCCCCCGTATCCTGTGCAAACTTTATTCAACCGTGTTGCTTTTGCAGATTTAAAACAGCCTCCGAATCGGCGAAGCATGTTAACGTGTCCACACGTGTCGTATGGCGGCTATAGCGTGGGACACGTTACACCGAGATGGAAATAGACAGTGTGTTGATGGGCCGTGCGTGATCTCGAGCCTCTGAGTGTGACCTATTTTCTCTTTTAGTGTTTTCGGTGCTAATTTGCCGCTGGACACCTACATTTATAAACACAGATGGGACAACGGCAGATGTCCCATTTGTTTTCATGCCTCCTGACATTTCACTCGCTGTCCTGGTTCGAGCTTTTACCACATGTAAACAGGTAATGGAATTTTAACAGTTGTAATTTTGTATTTTCCTGATTGCACAATTGTTATATTGTAATAATTAAAATTGTTATAATAAACAGTTTTTTGTTTTGTTTGTCTTTTGCTATAGTGCGAATTTTTGCTCGTACACAATTAAACGGCACTTTGTGTTAACGTTTTATAAACTCCTTCACCTCGGCCCAGTGCAGACACTCTGTCCAAGTCATGTTGCAACACTCCCCCTACCCTCGGGATCCTGCACGCCACTGGTCCCATTATAGAAAAAGTGAAATTAAGAAACCACAAAGCATTTTCAACCAGCAACCTCTCTTTAATAACAAAGATCTGCAGTTTGCTGCACACACTGGTCACATAGCCACAGCCTGAGAGCCATGTCAACAATTTGGGGCAGGGATTTAAAAAGGCCACACTGACATTATAGGACAGGAGAGGCTCATCGTATAGAGGCAGTCAGAGACGTTAGTTGAAAAGCCGGGACGCTATATTGAGATTACACTGTCGATTTGGCTGCGGCCGTCAGGTTACAGTGTGGTTTGATAACTGATTATTGGTTTTAGTTTTTCACGCCTGAGCTGAACCAGAGCAGCGTGGATCCACGAAATAATGCCAGAAATCAATGCAACAAACAGAACTGATAGTAAAATGACAAATGAATAAATCAGTTTAAGAGGAAAACCATTCAAATGTTTCTTTTACGTGAGCTTTTTTTCTGTACAAAATGTTTTTTCCACAGTACAAATATGACATTATTGTGAATTAATCCAATCACTCAATGAAGCAATGTTATAATCATGTCACATTAAACTGAAAATACAGAATGTTCATCCTAACCCAAGCACAAAAAAGACCCGCTTATACCATAAGTCATCTCCAAATAACATACTGTGTTTTTAATCCTGTGTATTTATAATACAACCTACGTTTCAAAGATATTCCCCCAAAGCAATTAATTAATAAGTTCATTAATTTAATGAACTAATGGTTTGAAAACATCATCAAAGTAGAAAAACAAGAAAACAACGCATTGACCTGTAAAGGCAAAATCATCACACATCATCAATGCAGCGATCTAAGACATCACAGCTCGTCACTGTAGATAAACTGCCTCTTCTATCTCTTTCAAGTGTTTGTCACAGTTTTCCCAGAACTTGAGAAATTTGTTATAACTACAGTGCACAAACTCTCATACAAACTCTTCATCGAAATAAAAATATATATTTCATATACATCTCAAATGTTCAACATGAGATGAAATAATCTCTTATATGACCAGTCATCTCCATCGCCTCCTTAAAACCAGCTTTACCCCATGATACCAATCAATAACCAAAACTCTTAGACCAAAGAGTTCCCCTCTGGTTACGACTTCCCCTTCAGTGTGGGCCCAAACGTTTTCTTCTTGGGCGCGGCCGGGGGTTGGGGTTTGGGTTTCGGAGCATACGCTGGCTTTTTGGCTTTAGGCTGCAGGGATTTGAGGCCCAGGATCTCACAGTACGTGTTGCACTGGTGCAAAGCCTTGAACTGGTCGATGAAGGAGGTGGAGCAGTTTCCTTTAAAGCCCTTGTATCTGAAAATAAATAAATAAACACATCAGTTTGCAAGATTCAATTATTCTTGTATCGCTCAGAGCTGCCCTCGTTCTCAAAGGACATACTCACCCTTTCTTACAGGTGGCTATGCCCACATCCGTGAGCCTCATGCCGACTCCTGAAAACACAAAAATTGGATTAATATCTAGGATCCTACATTATAATTTGCAGATAGAACCACTTTTTGAACGTGTTTATTTTGCATTTCCAAACTTTCTCCATCCTCCCGACCTTGCATGTCAGTAACCAGCAGGTTGCCGCCGGTGTTGTGGTAGACCCAGTGCTGGAAAGCGCAGCATTTCTGTCCGGCCTCCGAGTCGCGCCTCGTCAGGTTGATCTCTTTGCCGTCCTTGACTGAATACTTGACGAAGTCGCCGATCAGCATCTCCTCCAGCGTCGCGTAGGGGATGTTGTTAGATGGACGGTGAACCAGGTAGATGGGGATGATCCTGGTGGGAGCGTGAAACAAAGTAGTGTGAGCTAAAAGAGAGAGTTGTGTCGTACACGGAGTTTACACTTCTACAGACATCACTCACTCTGGGACTTCGCCGAAGGCTTCAGCAGACTGAGCTGCAGCAGTGTACGCCTTGATGTACTCTCTTGCTGTGTTCTGGACCTGACACTCCTGCAGAGCAGAGAATCCACATTACATCTACATTCAAATTACATTAGAAAATCAATGCACATGATGACAATTATTAGTATATATTGCAAATGAGTAGATTTTATAATAATTTTCATAAAATATCATAATATTTCCTTTTATCTGAGTTTACATTCTAATAGAAAGATTTTAAGATGATAAATAATTTATTACATAATAATGAATTGTGGATAAAAAGGAAAATGCTTTAAGAATTTCATAACAGTGCATCAGTGCTTTTAGTGTACAATTTTTATTTTCTCAAATAATGGGGTAATTCTTACTTTTTGCTTTTTTTTAAACAAAAAATCATAGTCTCATGCTTTTCAAACTAATAAGGGGATGCGATATTGTAATTTTGTTTTACTTTAACTATTTCGCTCTCAATACATTATTTTGATGCAGAAATAAAATGCACGGTTCCATGTAAAGTGACACATCGTATCAAAAGTGCTCAAAATATAATCATATATAATATAAAGAATAAGACATGTTTACTGTGATGTTCTTACCTCCACAGCCAAGGTGAAGTTCTTCTCAATGAGCTCGTCGTTGTTCTTGGTCCCGTAGCTGATGGCGTTGTGAACTTTGAGCACACAAGAGTGTCCCGGCAGCAGAAGAGGCTTCTGACCGGTCCGCAGCTTGGTCCGGAAAGCCCGCCGGTGCATTCCCTCCCCAAAGTGGACCTTCTCAGTGATGATGCTGAGGGGATGGTTGTCCCCAAAGGATTGGTCAGATAGGAAATCCTCCTTGAATATCAGCCTGCAACAGCGGGCATCCTCCTCTTCGCTCCCCATGTCTACAGGAGCAGCTGGGGAAAAAAGACAATACTTCAAACTCTTGGACAAAACTGTAGAGAATCCTTTAAATTCTTTGTTCTGGAATCACAACTCACATGAGGCTGTCTTTGGAGATGGAGGAATGACGATCTCACAGAGCACTGTGAAGAAATGCAGGGTTACATGTCACCTCAAATTAAGTTTAACACACATTAAATGCTTATTCTTATCGCTGGCAATCACATTTTTACCTTCGTATGTTAGCAGGTAGTCCAGAGTGACCGATCCGTGCAAGCTGCTGAGCCGACACTGGTACTTGCCCAAGTCTTTGTGGGAAGCGTTGGAGATGGTGAGGGACACTCTGCTCTCATCCCCTGCACTTCAGAGAGTGGTGTGGTGTCACAGTACGAATAAATCCACAGAAATCTCCACAAAACCAAGAGCCTGATATACTTTGACATTTAATCCTACACATTATGGCAATCCAGGATCCTTAGTACGCTGGGAATTTAAAATGTGTCAGCTTGAAATGTTTCCCTTCAGGAGAAATTGTTGACGTAGACTAGAGTATCATACGAGCGAAGGTACAGCTATAGACAGATGTAGAAGGTAGAGGTCCTAAACATTAATAGTTCAGTTGTACAAAAAATACTACAATTGATTCATATGAACACATTGGAAACTTAAATGGTGTTAATGATGATCAGGTCTTTCTACGTAAGGCCAGTGGGGATAGAGACAGAAAAGGCTGTGGCCCGTCATAGTTTCACTGAGACTAAATCCAACTAGTTATCAAAGATAATCTGGTTATTTAAAATATTAACTGATTGGTTGTAGCTTCAGCTGTTCTGTGAAACAACTTTTTAAAAATCATGTTTTATGAAACCTACAGTACCTTCTCTTGATCTCAGCAAGGACGGCGCCCTCTCTGCTCCAGGTGACAGTGTAGTCGGAGAAGACGGCTGAAAACTGACACCACAGGCACAGACTCTGTGGGTCCCCGCTCACTGACACTGTCTGGATGGGCTGCACCACCTTGGGCTCTGCAGACATATGAGGTGAGGAATGGGGGTATTATGCCATACTGGTCTTGTGTTGGAAATGTGTCATAGCATGCAAAAGAAAATTGAGAAATCTCTAACCTTCCTTCGGAGTGATCTTCTGTTTGACCACTTCACTGTATGCCTTTTTACGAGTTGCGTCAGCATCAGCCTTGGGTTCCTCTGCCTTTGCTTTGATATAAACATCTGGCTTTGGTAGTTTAGACTCCAAAGCACTAACAAACTTCCCAAACTTATCCTCTGACAGGCGTCGTCTTTTAATAACGTCATCTTTCAGAGGGCTGGTGAACTTCTTGGGCTGACGGTCTTTATTCTCTGCAAGATGCGGAGGTCGTTCACCCTGGGAAGCTTTAGCCTCCAGTTGCTGGGACTTTTTCAAAGCACCATCTGAATGACCAATGCCCTTAGGAGCTTTCTCCACTTTGTTACCCAGCTTGGCCTCGAACATATCAATCCTTCCTTTTGCAGTCTTTGGTTTGGCTCCATTATCTTCGTCAACCGGTGACTCTCCTACGTTATTCGGAGCTGCTGTGCTCTGACCGTTTTTCTTTTTCTTTTTGCCATGTGGTTTGCTCGGAGCCTTCTCGGCTGCCGCTGCAGCTTCAGTCCCCAATTTAGCCTCATTGTCCTCAAGTCCAGCTGGAGCGTTCTCACTAATATGTTTTTCTACAGTAAGAGGATGAGTTTCTTGCTGTTTGTTGGTCTGCGGGGCTGAAACGTGATGAGATAAACTCTCCTGCTTGTTGGATGCCTGTGCACCATGATGGTGACCTGCTGATTTGTCCTTTTTGGAGCGTGTTTTGCCCTCTGAGGTGTGCTTTTGAGATTTGTGAGGCATCTTCTCAGCTGTTTTCTGATTCAGCTCAGGCTTCTCAGATGGTACGGCTGTGGCGACAGTCTTTATAGGCCTTGAAACAAATGGGTCATTGAAGTCCAAAGTGATGACTGCGACACAGTTTTTCTCCGAGATGACGAAATGATCTGCAGGTACAACAGCCAAGTTTGAGAGTTCTCTACTGAGGTCATCAATCTCCTCAATTATTGTCTTTCTCTCAGTGAAAAAAAACTCAGAAGTGTTGCAGGGTTGTAAGTCCAGTTGTCCCTCTGGTGAAGACTTCTCAGCGAAGTTTATTGTATGCTCTTGTTTATGAATCCGCTCCTCATAACCATCAGAGGACAGTTTGCCAGTAATCCCATGTAAGGTTTGCCAGACAACGTAGGGTTGGACGTGATCACAACTCAGGTCTCTGTTGTCATCGAGAAAACTTTGGGCACAAATTTGATCTCCTTCCAAACCACTGCCTTTCCGACATACGAGGGAGGAGCTGCTACTGAGGGGAGCTAAGGGTATAATAAACTTGGGACTCCCCCCCTGTTGCGCCACCTGACATGTTCTGTCGAGGTCTGGTGAAATGTCAGGCGACACGTGTGTGTGAACATGCAGGCCAGGTTGTCTGTCCACACCTGGCACATGTAAGTTGGTCAGAGATCGTGTGGTGAGGAAGTTAGAGCCTGCTCCTCCTCTATTGACCTTGGATGGCCCACAGATCCTTTCAGCGTACTGCTCGACCAGCGAATGCGATTGGGAGATACTGCTTTCATGTGTCACTTCATACAGTCCATCTCCTGAGGGCTGAACATCAAAATGAGTCAACAATGATACAAATGTTAGACGATTGTATATTTCATTGACATTTTCTTAAAAATAATTTCATACGTTAGAATATAGGTCTGTCAAACTTCACTGAGACTGTATTATGATAAAAATGTAATAGAATTGTACTATAATAGATTCTGCAGAGGGTTACAACATCATACATTTTCAGACCTTTATTTAAATTGTTTTATTTGTCACATACCTTTCTTTAGAGCCACAAAGTGGATGTTTAGGAAAAACAATGTTTCTATATCCAATCCCAGAGTCCATATGTCTTGCATGCAAATGAACCCTACAGTGCCACTATTATAGAGAGGAGCTCCAGCTCTATCTTGCGCACCTAAGCCTATCAAAAGCAGTCTCCCAGGCCTGTGGACCTGTCAGCGTCCTGGCCGTTGGTTTTTAAAGGAGATGCGGTGGGAATGGGTGTGTTCAAGTGGTGTGTACAAAAAGAGGGAGAGAGAGCAAGGGTGGGTCAAGTTTCAGACATCAGCTGTGGCGTCCTCTCACCCCACCACCCCCTAACACGCCACGGATGCATGCTATTATCATTGAACTCTCTCGGCTATAATTAGATGCCATTTCTGTCCATCTGAAGTTTTCCTCTCAGGCACTTGTTTCCTTCAGCTCCCACAGCTGTCTGTCTTTGAGATGGGAGCCAAGGGACTTATCCAATAAAACGGAATAATGCCGGGGCGGGAGGCCTCGGGCGAAAACAGAGGGCTCCAATTCAGAGCAAGGCGAGGACCCACGTGAGTCTTACACGTGGTGACATACATAGATTTTAACTGTGTGGACCTCCTGACTATGGCTATCAAAGCTTTAGGTATGACAACACTGACAAGGGCAGGAGTGGGAATGTCTGAACTTTCTGGCTATGTTTCCAGAGCACATGACTGATTTATCTGTTTTCCAATACAACTGATGTGAAGGTGATCGCTGTTATTCTCTCTATCGTGAAGGGTGAGGCTCAGGCATAGTGTCTCTGCATGTGTGGGACCAACACACAAAATGCATGTGAAACATCCACTCATCTTTCATGCTTTTCACAAACAGAGCTCAAACATTCCCCTGTCAAACACAAACAAATGATGAATAAATACATTGTGTCCTCTTACCTCTTTAATTGCATCCGCTCCCTCCAAATCTGTCTCCTCTGTTATATTCAGTATGACTGGATCTTCATTGCTGATGAAAAGTTCTGTCTCCAAGGAGTTGACACATCTGCCACACTGAGAGAGATCCAAATGAGTGGAGGAAGCAGATCCAAGGATCAGTGGGACTGCGGTCACGTCTATGGCCAACATGGCACTGGATGAACCCGTGGATGAGTGAAAGGACAGAAAAGGTTCAGTGTGGTTGCCCTGGATTTCTTCTGTCTCCTCTGCTCCTTGTGTGGTTGCAGTAAAATCACACAAAGGCTCAGCGCTCTGGGAGCCCACTCTGTCTCGGAGCTCCGGCCCTGCAGCTTCGGAGAGACAACCCCGTCCAAAAAGGATGGAGCTCTCCTGGGTGTTATGTGCTTCTAGAAGCTGATCCTGGATGCCCATGTTAGGCTGGAATTGTGCCTGCGCTGACGCCTCTGTGTCCGAATCAGTGTTTACCTCTGCTAGCGCCTGTGTCAAAGCCTGTATCTCAGCCCCTATCTCTGTGAAGGCAGTTGTGATGTCGTCTGGTGAAGCTGTGATGATACCAGTCCAGTCTGAGAGTGCAGTCGCCCAGCTGTCCACTGAGGACCACCTCTTGACCGGTGGCCCCCAGCCTCTGGTGTCTTCACTGGACCAGCCAATTACCTCGCTGCCTTCGAGGTTGTAACCCGACTCTTGAGTCTCTCCAGGGAGAAAACAGAAGTCACCGGTGACTGTGAGTCCCTCTTGAATCACAGAATGACTCTTCCTGTCCACAACATCTTCTGTGTCCTCACCTGCCAGATACTGACACGCGTCCAGCCACAGCTCAACAGGGCTACCGCTCCGTCGTGCCTCAGGGGTTAAACCAGTGACCCCTGCAGTCCATTGCCTCACATCATTTACTGACATCAAGCTTGCCTTGCAATCATCTGCAGCAGGTGGTCTAAGCCCTGCGTAATGTCCCACGTCTGACTCATAATCCACTATAGCTTGTTCCTCAGTAGAGCTCAGCACGTCTGCTGAATCACACACATTACTTGTCCTTTTTTCTTCTATTTGTGATGATGCCTCGAAATCGGGACATATAATCTCATGGGGATATACATTGGGGTCCAGGATAAGGTTTTGTGTCTCACTCTCAAAGATATAAAGGTCTGACACAGGCGCTACAGCTGCGTCACCTTCTGAACTGTCGGAGTGAGGCGATGATGAACTCAAAAGAAAAGCGTCTTGAATGTGTTCACAGCTGAAGCTGAGCCTGGTGAGGGGCTCAGAGGCAGACGGCTCCATCAAACCCTCTGAAACATGTGACCTGACCTGAGGTGGAGTGTTGTCCTGAATGAGAGGACAGGCGAGGGATGAGGCCTGTTCAATGTAAAACTCGGAGAAAGTTTCCGTTGGGGGTGAATTAAGGTCGTGAGGCAGGTGAGGTAAGAGAGGCAAAGCAGTTTCTGATGAGCCAAAATAAGCCTGAACCCTGAGGTCATCATCCGTTGGCACAGGCTCTGAGCGAAGTGACAAACAATCTGAGACATTGTAGCTGCATGATGAAAGTTTCAAACAGTCTGAGTCAGCGCTTTTCTCATGAGGGAGGCATGCATAGACATTTGTTAAAGCCTCAGAGGATTTGTCAGCCGGGTCTGAGAGCTCAGGCGCAGCCTCCGTTCCTGTCTCGCCTGCAGACAGCGTGTTTAAAGCAGGACTGTGTAAAAGAGAGATGGAGTCCAAACCCCTCGTCTGGCTGTCTGGGAGACACACCGCTGACCGTGTTTGGTCATCGGTGTAAAGGAGTGACACATCCATCAGGACTTCTAGCTGAAATTGCTCAAGGGAATATTCAGCAGCAAGACTGCGGCTGTCAAACAGCAACTTTAGGCAGAATTTTGGGACAAAGTTCTCTGTGCCGCGACAGATCGTTTTTGCAGGGTGACATTTCCTCCCCTTAGGGTGCAACTGTATCCTTGAACTACTGTCAGCGCCTGCAAAGTAAAGTCATAATCAGAAAATTTGAATATTTCATAAAATGTAGTAAAGTCAGACTGTGAATAGCCTCTAAACTGAGTCTTGTGTGTTTATTTACCTCCTTAATCTAAACTATTTGAAGCCAGGCCCACTATCTCCCTCTAGCTGTCAATTTGTGTGACATGATTACCTTAGTTGCAGATGCAGATGCCCCTGTGAACGATGTCGCCTGCATTTTAGAAGCTTTAAAAGGCCACTTGACAAACCTTATCAACAGGAAACCTCCCGGTTGTTGTTACTTTGAGGCTGATAAAGATGTCTGGTGTGTGTGTGTGGTTGTGTGTTTGTGTGTATGGTCCAGGTATTACTCATGATGTGGGGACCTAGATCTGTTTTCACGGTCACATTATGGGGACTTGTCTTGGTGTGTGTGTGTGTGTGTGTGTGTGTGTGTGTGTGTGTGTGTGCTCTTGTACAGCTTCTTTGTGAGGACCGGTTTGAGTCTACAACCTACCGAGTGAGGACATTTTGGGAAAGTGAGGACCTTTTGGCTGGTCCTCACTTTGTGACTGTTTTGGGGTTAAGACTTGGTTTAAGGGTTAGGGTTAGAATTAGGTTTAGGTTAGGTTAAGGGTTAGGGTTAGGGTTAGGGTAAGGGGCTAGGGAATGCATTATACCAATGAATGTCCTCACTAAGATAGCTGTACAAACGTGTGTGTTGTTAATTGGCTCCAGACAACAATGTCCTATTTCTACTACCTTGCACAGCAAAGAGAAAAATAAATATGCATCGTTTATAATATATATAGAATATATAGCACGTGGAGTTCAATGTCATGTTATTGATTGTGTGAATTTTTAATTTCCTCTACAGATGATCAATGAAGGTACACCTTATCTTATCTTATCTTAAATTAATTTAAATATACAATGTGAGTAGTTGCATACTGACAGAAATGTCAAAGACATGAGGTGTTACGTTACACAAACACCTGGAACTGTTACCATCATGAGTATATTTCAAAGCAGTTTCTTAAATTTCTAGTTTTGTCCTTTAGATTACTGTTGCAACTAGACTGGCCAAGGCCCGACCGTTCCCTTATGAGAACACATTTAAATAAGACAAAATTTAAATAGATTATCCCAAAAATTGCACACACTCATAAATATCAGCCCCCTACACGTATCAGATTTTTTGTCATCAAGATCCATGAATTATTCTCTGAGAGATCAAGTTTTGTATAACACTGATAACTAACAACCAAACAAACAGAGACGAAAAAATAACCTCCTTATTGGTGGAGGAAATCAATTGGTGATTTGAGTTGACCGTCTCCAAAGCACCAAAACGATATAACCTGTGTTTGTCTTACTCGCTGCATGCAGCATGACATACGTGCAGATGCCTGATGAGAAGTGTTGAAGGGAGGAGGCTCCGAAACACGCAGCCTGATACACAAGATTGCAGGAGCTGGTGGCACAGACACTGGAAAAATACCAGTACTTCTTCACCCATGACCTGCATTTGTCACATTCCTGCGGCACTGAAGGACACCTTGAGTCTGAAATGTTTACTATAGAGCACAGAGCCACTGTTTTAAAAAAGCCGTAACGTAATTTTTTTATTCCATCGACCACGATCACCGATAGTTGACTGACTCCATATTTACATTTGCTTGTGGCCTGCAGATTGTCCATGTGACCTACATTCCTCAGTTTTGAATTGAAATTAATTGTTGATTAGTGCACTAAATTACACCTGTACTGACATCAAAGAAAAACAATAAAGCTGTCAGCACATGTGTGGCTGACAGCAAGAAAGTGTAATTCGATTTCATCTCAAGTGTCTGTTTCAAAATAGATCCATCCTCAGTCCCCCCCCACCCCCCACCCCCCACCAGCAAGAGCCTGAATCATTTAAAGCTTCCGTATGTGAATGTTTTGCCGTAAAGACATGAGCTAAAAGAGCTTCTGAGTACATTTTAACACCATTTTATCAAGGAACACCACTGGCCGATTTAATTCAATTTAATTCTGATGCTTGGCAAAGTGTATGATGCGGCACGGCAGAATGTGTGTGTCAGCCTGTCAGCAGTGTAACTGGCAGTGTCTATTCCCCGAAGAGAACCACTAATACAAAACCTCTAGCAACTTTGTTCGCAGTGGAATCCCACAACATTAAAGTATTATCATTACTCAAGTCGTTAAAAGAGTCATCAAGCTTGTGATGGGGTATTTCCAGCCATGCAAGTCGTACGTACCCTTCTCATAGCCATGAAGTTGAGGAGATAGACCTATGATGTTGGACTTCAGCGGGAGTTCAGGCGGAGCCGGCCGTCTCGGGGTGTGAGTCTATTTTTAACTGTTGTCCCCCGCAAGTACAAAGTCGGATACCTGATATTGCGGGCATGTCCCGATCTTAAATATTTAACACTGGATATCTGTATTTGCAGGCCTTTTTGGTGATGGCCTGATTTACGCAATGACTCTGCTGTAGATATGATAACAGTGGAAGTGGCTTATCTGACTGTTGAGAATAAGGATTTAAGAATAAGAATATGGGCAAAGACTACGGTTTATTTTTCCCATACATTTATACATTTTGTATATAGGGCAGAAATTTGTGAATATTCACTCGTATTATGACATTGTCCAGTATGTTAATTATTTCATTTAAATGCCACTGTTAGAAAATCTATACCCTATATTATAGACTATGTTATCCTGTGTTTTCCTCTTTCATACTTTATTATGATTGGACTTTGAAAACAAATTATGTAAAAAATGTTATTTAAAATACACCTGTAACACAGAGAGTCACATTTCTGGGGCAACACCTCTAACTGCACTGGCAAAGCAACAATGCAACCGTATGAGGCCCAAACTGTTCTTTGAAAAAGTATTATTTATGAATTTGCTCACCCTGATGTGACAGTGTGCGTGTGACTTATCTCATAAGTGCTGAAATCTCCTAATGACATAAGCAGCGGGCTAGTTTCCAATGATTTAAACGGTGCGATGATTTTAACTTGGAAAGGCATGAAACATTCATGCTTTTACTTGCCAAGCTTCACAAGTCCATTGATGCGTTTATTTATTAGAAGAGGTGTCAGATTGGAACAGAAGAAACTGTTTCACAATTTGGGAAACAGGCGTATTAGCTTTCTTGCAGGGACGTAGATTAGAAGATTGATACCATCCTATCCTTCTGCTAAATTTAGGGTAAAGGAGTTAGCTTTAGTTGAGCGTAAAGATTAGAAGCAGATGGACACAACTCACCCAACTCGTCAACAGAAACTAAGCTTAGCTAAGATAAGCTAAATCAGCAAAACTGAGCTAAATTAAGCTAAGACTAAATAAGATAAGCTAAAGTAAACTAAGCTAAGGTAACCAGCTGCCGGACTGCTTGATCTATAGCACGTCGTGACCCGTAGGTTGTCACTGATCTTTTCCAGGCCTTTCCAAATCTTCATCTCTGACAATCATTTCTTTTGATTGGATCTAACTTGACTTATATTGCATGTACTGCATGTTTATTTTTCAGTAAACCACTTCCTAAAGGTTGTTTCGTAATAACAGCAAGGGGCAGTTTTATAACCAAGTGACGGCTGTTACATCATTGTTCCTGTGACAGGTGAGATGGAACAGAGACTTTTACGGCTAAAATCAACACGTTATAAATAGTAGTTTAACAACAGAGACTTGGCCTCCAGTAAAACAGCAATGCTCCCAGTTTAAAATGGTAGAGAGAGAAAATAGACTGTTTCTAGCTACTGCTCCTCTGAGAGCTCCACCTGCTTTCGCAAAACAACATGTGAAGTAATCAATCAATCAATCAAATTTTATTTGTATAGCTCATATTCACAAATCACAATTTGTCTCATAGGGCTTTAACAAGGTGTGAAATCCTCTGCCCTTAACCCTCAACAAGAGTAAGGAAAAACTACTAAAATACCCTTTTAACAGGGTAAAAAGAACGAAGAAACCTCAGAGAAAGCCACATGTGAGGGATCCCTCTCCCAGGACGGACAGACGTGCAATAGATGCCACGTGTAATGGAGAACATCACAAAGATAAGGGTGTTTGCAGCATTGATTAGAATAAACAGTTTGTAGCATAATGGAAGGTTAATGCATTGATGGATTATTATTGGTCGAGTATCTGAGAAGAAATATTATATATCAAGCAGTGTTGTTGTGATCATAGTCCATGGTCAGCAGCCACCACGATCAAGAACCACCATCACGATCGGATACACACACACACATGCACACACACACACACGCACACACACACACACACACACACACACACACACACACACACACACACACACACACACACACACACACACACAAAGGCTTAAATTATCTTTAAAAGTACAATAAACAGAAGTTGATGAGGACACGTTGAATTTATGTCATGTCCTTGAACTCTTTTTGTGCCATTATGTAACACTTGTGTCCCCCACCCATGCTCTTGTGTTGCATGGAAAATCTGCTGAGCAACAGGGGAATATTATTGGACTATTATATGTGTGAGGGAGTTGTTTTATGCTACTTTGCATCTAAACTGGAGATTCTGGAGATTCAATTTTTGCTAAAAATATATTTGAGGGCAGGTTTATTCTAATGAAACAACCTTGTAATGTAATGGAGAGCAGTGTAACTAACAAGGTTTACTCATATTGTGTCACATTTCATCTGACTGATCATGTCCTACTGGGATGGGACTTGAACGAGGCAGGGCATGTTCTGATCTTGTTATGATGTAGCTTTTAAAAGATATATGTGTGCATGTGCATGTGGGAACATCTGTGGCCTCTCAGCAGCAACACATTTAACGTCTCTGCAGGGAACAGCTGATGGGCTGTAAACATTGTGTGGACTGACAAATATTCTGCACTGAAATTCACCCCACAAAATTGGAAAATAACCACTTTCTGTTTTCAGTGGTGGGGGCAACAGTTGATCTTTTAATTACAGGTAGAAATATAGAATTAGGCAGCAGCACTAATATCAATATGAGTATCTCAACCATGATCAATATTTATTTTGTTTAAATTAAATATTTCTCAATGGCAACTGAAACGTTCACATCAGAACTTTAAATGCTCCGAGAGTCTCAGACATGTTAAACCATCTTGGGCATGTTGTTGTGGGGTCATGGATTGGCTGCGGCCCCTTGGACCCATGTAGTCATGGAGAAAGAGGTATCATCTTACCCAAGCTGGATATATTTTTACACCATGTTGTTGCACTGGCTGTCTTGGCCTGGCGTCTGCCGTCTCTCCTCAAACCTCCCGGTTGAGAGCCAGGAGGAGAACGGTGCTGCACATGGAAGATGTGTGCGTCACGACCATGTTTTGTTTGTGTGTGTGTGTGTGTGTGAGAGGGTCATTTAAAGGATGCTTTTTCCAAAACCACTTTAGGCAGGAGTGTCATAGCAGGTGACTGACTAATATGAGACACATCTTAACTATGCCAAAGTCTTATAAAGAAATACCAAACCATATTTAGCAATAATCTTATACAACTGAGCACATGACAGTATATCCTTAATTAAAAAAATATTGATAATTCAAGTATGTACTAAAATTAAAATAATCATAATCATAATCATAATCATAATCATACACTTTATTTAAATAATACATTGCAAAACACAGTTACAAGATGTTTTACAAGTTAAAAATGAAAAATTGAAGGCAAACAATAGGAAATGATTAAGAGCAGTTTGAAGAACACACAGCATTAGAGCACAAATACTTTAAAAAGTGTTACTGATGAGAAAAGAGTAAAAACAGTAGTTTGTAGGATCAGTATTAGAAGGATACACACGTATAAAAATGTGTCTTTAAGAGAGATGCTCCTCTGGGAAGTTGTTCCAAAGACTGCTTGGTCAATTAATTTGATAATTATCTTATAAAATTTAAACAGGTTTAAAGCTATAGATGGTAATACAGGACTGTGGTTAATAATGAATAAGGCCCAAATAGCATATGTAATGATATAATGATATAACAAATAAAATGTTACATACGTGTTATTGGTTGTATGTTTGATTGAAAACTAAAATCTATTTTCAATATATTTAAACATATATCAATCTGAAGGTTGGTGCAAATGTATATTTTAGTGGAATCAATCACAGGCTCACCTTGTTTTTGTGTTTTCTGGTATGTTTTTTTTTTCTATATCAAACACGTACATTAAGTTTATTAACCAGGAAGCATATTTACACAGGGAAACTGGCACAACTCATAAGGGACAAACAAACAGAGTATAGAAATGAAGGTATAACGACTGGATGAAGGTTCTCTATTGTGTTCTGACATTCATCTATGTACGGCTGTATTTTAGGAGGAAGGGCTTCTCAATCAGCACAGTCAGCACGTAGCTCACCACCAGCGTCAGCACCACATGGCCAAGGAACATGTACATCTAATGAAGAGAGGAGACACAGTGCACTAAGTTAAAATAGTATATATACTGTATATATAGCCAACTCTGCGTCAGCTGTAGGGTTTATGAAACCAAATGAAACGGACCACTTACAAAGTTTAAGTCTGTGTAGTGGATCGGGGTCTCTTGCAGGCCTATATAGATGATGATGAAAATAGGATGTGACAGATAGCAGGCAAAACTAATGTTGGAAAGTGGAAGCCAGAAACCCAATGACAAGAAGCTCTTGATAAAACCTGGAGAAGCAAAAATTAAAAATACATTCATATATTTGCTTTCATGTGTAAAATATCTCACTTATCACTTAACAAGAAATGTACACACACGCTACAACTGAACAGAGTTTGTTCTTGTATACTGTGCAAAAGCAAGCCAAACTATTTTTTTTTTTGCATGTTAAGTGTAATATGGGCTTAAAGCCCGGGTTGGTAATCCTGGAAAACCAAGAGCAGGCTACACTTTGAAAAAATGCAACGATAAATCCGACACCCTCCCATCGTCAAAGCCACGCCCCCAAAATGCATGAACGCATCACTAACTGACAACTTCCAAGGCGACTTTTCCATTACTCTCGCGCCAACTTCTGAAATGTATGACACCCCAGACTCAGATGACTTTATTTATAGATGACTATTAGGATGTGCAGAATATTTCCACAACCAACAGTTTTTTGGACTCAGGACTCGGGTTTTGTTTACCTCCATAACCTTCCTCGCAGGCCACTATGATCCAGGTCACAGCCAAAGCCCAGAGGGGTCTGTGCAGTCCTTGATAGAGGGCATGTGGCAAAGACAGAGAGGTTGGCTCCTCCTGTAGGACGTAGGCTAATCCAACCACCACAGCCATAAGTGAAAGACAGCAGGACCAACCAAGTGCTGCCTGCCACTGCAGCAACAGCAAGAACAGCAACAGTAAGATCACACATGAGGGCAGCATTGTGACTTTTATTTGTATCTGATATTACAAACAAGCATGTGATTCTTGTTGAAACAATGTGTGTTGCATATATGCCAGAGGTGCCTTTAAATATAATCAGACGTTCTTACCTTCTGCTTTAGGACCTGATCTTTCTTTGTCGTCAAGTATATTCCAGTCAAGATCCCTATTAAAAATGGTCCATATCTTGTGTAGGGTTTCACATAGTAATGTAAGCCATAATTCAAATGGAACCTACAAAAATGAACAAATAAGATATTTATTTTAATTCAAAAGAAACAGATTGAATGGCTAGTTTGATTTACTCTCTTTTACATTGGATTCTACAGTAATGAAGTGTCAGTGTCAACAGACGGACAGACAGATTTCTGGAATTATTAGATAGATTTGGTTCCTATTTGCATTCGCACTGGACCACAATCTTACACCGAAGATGGCAGGAAGACTGGCAGCTGCAGGAGCGCTGTCGTAATGGCACCAGAAGCAATGGTCATCAGCATCAGGCCTCCTGCCACAGCTGCAAACACACCTCTGTTCCTGATAAACACCAGATAGGATGGGTAGGATTACATGTGTGTGTAACGTGGTGGCTGTTTTAAAACATTGCAATTTAGAAATATTTTTTGAAAATGATATGAAAGCACAGTGGACATACAATTTGTAAAAATAGAGCAACAGTGGAGTGGTGGCATAACACTGGAAGTCAAGAGACAAGTACCATGCCCAAGGGATGCACTGGAGAGAGATAAGAAACAAATGTGCAGAAATACAGTGGGTCAATTTACATAAAAATACATTTCCAACAGACAGCCAGAGACAGGTTAAAATTACTACCGGCTGTGAGGATGTGAGGAGATTGATAATCAACAGGACGTTCCCCCACCAGTACGTCTTACAGTCCGCCATTGTCTCCATGATTTGGAACCAGTAGGGCCCCCCCCGTACTAAAGAGGTGAGACCAGTGGTGAAACACAGGATGAACAGATGCAGTGGCTGAATCCTGTAATGAAAGAAAGAAACAATCAAATCGACATTGGTTCTGAGACCATGTTTTAAATGAAGGGCGTCGAAAATTCACTTTGTGACACTAACAGATTTGCATGAGCTGATTGGGTGAATTGATAAATACACAGCACCTTTTAATCCTGTTGAAGAGGTAGCTGGCCACCAAAGAGATGCTCAGTTTGCCATCAGCCCTGTTGATGGAGTTTAGCAGAGACCTGGCACTGAGCAGACCCCTGAAACACAGACGCTGCCATTAAACTAACCTTTAACCCTTTTTCAGATACATTAGGCTATAGCTGTTTTCAGGCATGTACACCAGAATATGATATCCAGAAAATTGGTTCTTTTTCAGGAGGCTGCCTTTTACATATGACGAACGTAGCAGGAGATTGTCCGACACATTCACAACAACAGGAAAATGCCCGGAACATTCAGGGTGGCGCCTGAATGTTCCAGGAGGCAGGAAATGACGTAAAAATTCTGCTGTGAAAATCACATTGTTCACGGCATTCAAAATCTTAAATATTTGTACACTCTTTAAGGTATTTTAAGTTATGCGTGTTTTGCGTGTTAGAAACGTCATCAACACGCCCACTCTCTTGAACTTTCCATACATTTCACTGTTGTATTCTCACATAGGCCCACTCAGACATTTTCCTGGACATTTAATTAAGGGGCTGACAGGGGAAAGTTCTGGAACTGCCTCGAACCCGCTTGTTGATTCGACCACTGTCTTTAAGCTTCACCTCACCCCAGCAGCAAAAAGCTGTCAACAGCCAGAAAAACGGGTCCAGCGAAGGCAATCACATAGAGAGGGCTGCTCTTTACCGCTTTCTCCCAATGTTTCTTGTTATCTGCAATAGAGATGATACAATATAGGTACAATGATATGTGAGTAATGGGGTGACTCCCAAACTGAAGGAGCAAATACCAGTATCTCATACCCAGGTTGTATATGACAGAAAACTGGGTGGAGTGGCCACACATGATCCAGAACAGGCTGAGGACACGGATGCCGTTCAGGGAGGAGTAGCCTCCTCCTGGGATGGATGAGGAGGTGCTCAGGACACCGAGGCTGGTATTCTGGAGAGAAAATGCCTGCAGGCCCCAGTTCACACAGCTTTGAGGAAAACACAGTAGTGTGTGGCTGGTGCTATCTAGGAGGACAATATAGAAATAAAAAAAAAGAACCAATCTATAAATATATAGATTTGGCTGCTGCACCTTGAAATTATTATTGAAATTGTCTTGCACATAAATTACTTTTATATCTGGTTTCAAAATGTAACAACTGCTCTGTTGTGGTTGTATATGTAAAGTTTATTTTAGTACAAAGTGTAGCTGTTTAGTAGGGTTTTCAAAAGTATCAATACTTTGATACTTTTTCAATAACGTGTGTTTAAAAATGTTTTATACATTCGTATCAAAGTCTTTGTTTAGTTTTGGTATCATTACAACCCCAGGTCAGTATCTATTTCATTATCTATTGTCTGTTGATCTTGCAGTCACGGCTTGCAACATGTCCCTGTGAACTTACCCTTTTCCTCTGAGGTGCCACTGTTCCTTTCACTGCCAGAGGAGCCATTGATCTTCAGGGTCCCATAAAGGTTGAGGCCAGTGTTTATAGAGGACGACTCAAGAGACGGACTGACCTCCCTGTTCCTTTTCCACCTTATTATGGCGGTGAGCAGGGTGGCTGCAAGAGGAATCGCGACCATCACGCAACACACAAACCTGCAGGAGAAAAGGTGCCAGTATTTTAGATGGAGTGTAGAATCCCTGAGATGAAGTCCTGCACATGTAAAGAGGCATTTCTCCAGTTCAATACTCATGGAAATAATTCAGTAGAGAGTACACTGACAGGCAGGTGACATCTAATGCATCTGGGGAAACGGTGTTGGACAAACAGTGGGTCATCAACAGGGCCTGAGCGGTTTGATTGACCAGGATGGAAGGAAAAGGAGGAATGAGGGACGTCTGACCAATCTGAAGTCTCCCTGTAAAAAGAAGTCAAACAAGTCAAAATTAAACCAAATAAATGTCGGACTGAGTGAATCAAGACTTTTAGAATCACTGACCGTATAGCACCAGCATTTCCACATCCTCTTCCCTGCAGGAGTCAGGAACACAAATACCCACAAAATAGTGGACTGTTTCCTAGGTAAGTTAAAAACACTGTAATTGAAATCCTTGTAGCTCCACGCCAGGACAAGTTTTTATCTTTTAAAATAATGGTTCATGTTGTTACCTGCTGAAGAAACACCTGGCAGTACTGTCCAGAGAAGGTGGAGCCATTGGCAGACTGACACTGCTGCCGCGAGCCCGGCTGGTTGACATTACCTCCTTCTACATTGCTGCCCATCTTTCCAAACGCATCATACACTGATAATAAACACAAATACACAAACAATTATTTTTTATTCACTTCTTTTAACATTGCTAGATAGGGCTTTTTTCAACATTTTCCATGGTTTGTCAGAGAGTGAAAAAAATCTGGCATATTTATTGGACTGATGTTAATGACAATTTGCTGCAGATCTAAATATAAATTCGGATCCAGTGAATTCAAATTTTGATCTTTACAGAGTAAATCTTTCAAACTTATATAAAAGTCACATACATGAATAGTTATTAATTAAATTCAGTTTCATTTTATGAAAACAAATTCAATAATAATAATAATTATCAACAATAATAATAACAATCAAAATAATAATAATGAAGAGTAATTGAATAACTATTTTCAAAACCTATTTCATGCATAAACAAGCATCTAAAAGTGTCTTAAAAAGAAAAAAGAAATAGGCAAAACATTTTTAAAAACTTTAAAAAATGGGTTAAAATTAAATATTAGATAGTCAACAAGTAAATAAAATGATATGTCTATCTAACTGCAATAATTAAGATTTCTATAACCACTGTCCTCATCATTTTACAGTTTTGTAGTACTGCATATATTTTTGTAACCTAAGAAAACCAATATCTTTGTGGATATCTTTTCATTTTGATGTGAATTTAAATCTATTGTCTGAAAGTTGGAACTATCAGAAATCTCACATTGTCTATTTTCATAATTTATGTATTTCTTTAAAAAGGCAGCATCACTTACTGTGGACAGCGTATTCCCGTGGTCTCTCCTGGTTTAGTTCCCAGAGGAAAGCGTTGGTGTCCTCCTCACATTTTTTAGACACATTCAATGCCTGTGTGGTTTCCAGCTCTAAACTAGACCCTGCAAACAGAAAGAACACCAAAAAACCCAGGGCCATTTTCAGGACTGAATGTATATCTTAGTAGAGGAGAGTTTAAATAATATAGGAAGGGACACACCCTTTTCAAAGAGGTCACATTAAATCATCCTCTGGCCGGACTTTAAAAAAAACCTTCCTGTGGCAAAGGCAATCATCCCCACCTGCAGGTGTGAGCAGGATTGGTTTACATGAGGAGGCTGACAGAGATCCAGGCTTTGTGATTATGTCCCTGTGGAAAATCAACTTAGTGTTGTGGTCCCATGATTACCACTGGGACTCCAGATGTTTTGTCATATATGTGAATTACACGTTTCAAAAAGCCTTAAATATTCACAGAAGAAGAACCATTTCATTACTCGCCTTGAATTTGATCTTTTATCTCAATTATCTTATCTTAACTGTAAATCCAAAGTTAAAATGTGGGAAAAGAAATACCACAGACAGTCCACTATCTGACCACTAGAGGGAAAGCTTGTCCTAAAATTGCCTTTACCAGGCAACAGTGAGGGAAACGACCTGCACTAATTTAATATGACACAGTTTCAGTCAAGTCAGTTATAGTTTATGAATTTAAGAACTATTTGCTTACACACCAGCTTCACTTCCCGTCAGACTGGTGGAATGGTTGGAATAGAAAAAGGCTATACCCTTGTCCATTATTTTAACATTCAGTATATTGCAGGACAATCACATTTCAAATCACCGTTCATCAAATTCAGCAGGAGTATGAACGATCACGAGAGGATTTGTGATTTAGGTCCTTGGAGAAGCGCTGATGTCTTATGTGCAGTCGACATCAGATCGCCCCCTGGCAGGTTTCATTATTTATTGACACAAAGAACAACTTTGTACACAAGCATCAGAAATGTCTAAAAACAGCGGCAGCAGCAGATGCAAGACACTTTCTAACCCACAAACAATTCACAGGCTGATTCTCACATGCAGTTTTACAGCTTAAGACAGTTTGTTTTATTTTTGGAGTAGAAAACCTACTGTTCAAAACAAAGTGATGAAGATGATGATGAGACCTGGAAATCAAGCTATAGATAGTAAGTTCACATAAGTTCCAAAGTTATGTTCACTGGTTTGATTTTATGAGTGTCGCAGCCAAGCTTACATTCCTGCACATAAATACTGCTCCGTAATATCAACATTCATTATTAACAATCCATCTATTTTCGTAATTTTCATGGTATGTGTGTTTGATATATAAAAGATAATAACTTGACTGGGTTGTGTGGGGTGCAGCTGAAGTTAGGATTTATCTTTGAAGCATTGTCCTAAAATTTGTGATGTTCCATGTAATTGCAGCTCCAATCTAATGCAGAGATTTAGTTTTCCTTCAGGGTGCTTTAGAAGGAGACCAGGACCACTGTTTTGCCAGGAATGACTCAGAGAGAAAAAATTGTTATCCGTGAAAATAAACAAAGTTGAGGTTAAGTTACAATTGAAGACCTCAGCTCGGTTTGGCGTAGGCTCTGAGAAACCTGAATCTCCAAGTTGAACATTTATTCTTGCAGACATTCAATGGACATTAGCAGCATTGAGAATTTGGAGCACTGCTGACTGTATGAGGATTAGTCCCATGTTAAACTAATATATCCATACGTCATCTAATCCTAGTGAAAAACTACAATGGAAACTGTTTAAAATAAAAAGCTCCTCTATAAAAAGGTCTATTCAAGGCCTATAAAGTATCTTGTTCCATTTACTTAAAGACACTGACTTCAACATGTATTACATATTTCTGTGAGTATATTGTAAACATGATGTAGTATTTATTGTGTACATTATATACAGCATAATCACAGCCAACCGATGTACTGTATGTTGTTTGCAATGTTAAAAAGTGGGTTATTCTCACTTCTCAGCTGCACTCAGTCTCTTAGACTTGATAAAGGCCATTCCATGTGTCCTCATGTGAGTTTTCAGGTTTCCCTCAGTTTCAAACATCTTCCCACAGACTTTGCATTTGGTGTTGGGTTTCCCATCGTTGCTCTTGTCCGTAACGTCCAGCTGGTTCTCCCTCTGAATCTCATCATCATCCCTGCCCCGTCCGTTGTATCGGGCGAGGCCGTGCGGCTCCTTCAGCCGATGATCGATGAAGAGGTGTCGGGACAGTGATCGGTGGGAGGTGTAGCACAGGCCGCACTCCTGACACTGGAAGGACGAGCCATCGGACTTGTGCTGGGGAATGTGTTTGCGGAAAGCGGCGATGTCCTCTGAAGGGAAGCCACAAACTGCACACTTGTGAACTTTGGGGATGTTCACCTTGAGCCTCTTCAGAGGATGTGAGTCTGATCCCTTGGAGTTCAAAGCTGGCGATCCCTCATCCTCCTCTGGCTTCCTCTTTGGGCTGGGGGTCTGTAGAGGTGATCAAGATAGTAGGTTAGGTTAGGACGGGAGAATCAAGAAATTCACTTGTAGGGTATTGATTCAAAAGGAGAACTTCCTTCTGATAAAGTTGCATGTCTCCAAATTTGTGCCACAGTACCGTTTCCTTGCCAGGTAATTCCTTCATATTCTCAGAGCGGACGGTCTTCCCCTCTGGTTCTTTGACGCCATGCATCTTCTGAATGTGCTGATCCAGCAGCACTCTTTTAGTGAAGGGCTGACTGAGAGCTGGACAGTGCCTAGCAAAGCACAGAAAAACATCAATTTTAACACCAGCAAGCTGAAATTTAGACATTTTATGCTCATCCTCAGGTTCATAATTTTATTTGCGTTACTATTTTTAAAAGTTAATGCCGGCCTCTGCTGTTCATGCTGGTCACTTTACTTGGCTTTGTTGGGGGGTGCCAAACTAGCCGCTAGGCGTGTATTATGCAAGTGTGGGTTAGGGTTAGAATTAGGGTTAGGGTTAGGGTTTACTGCAGACTTTGGAATTTCTGATTTGCCTAACCTGATATTCTTCCTAACGCTAAACAATGATCACTCTCAATGCATAAAACTAAAACCTTCAGAGGCAGGGTACAAAAAAATCCTGTCTGATACAAGATAGTGATCATCAAGGATGAGCAGTGTCCAGTGTTTCATCTCGAGTAAATAGACATTGGATTTTTAAGACAAGAAGAATCAAGGGGCAACTTAGAAATGAATAGTTTTCTGCTTTAATCAACTACACAACAGGAGCCTTTTGAGTTTGGTTGCTGCAGATTTGTCAACATTGGCTACTGTAGTGTTGGAGAGCAACAGGAACTCCTGCACATACGAGAGTGCGACTCACACAGTTAAACACAACAATTGTTTGGACCCTGCATGGATTTGCAATTGTATTCACTGAGGCCTGATGAATGAGTGTGTGTACTCACGGGCATGTGTAGACCTTCCGCAACCCCTTGTGTTTGAGACGGTTGTGTCGACAGAGACTGTGGGAGGAGCTGAAGGACTTGTCACACTGTCGACATGGGTGCTTCTTCAAGATCTACAATGTGAGAATGAGACTGTTTCAGGTAACGCAAAGAAATGCTTCATGAACACCATCTATCTATCTTCAAATTTCAGAACTCTCTGTCTGTCTGTATGTGACTCGGGTATCTCAAGCTACGTTCATCTAATCGGCTTCACACTTGGACTGTGTGTTGTTAATGACCCGAGGAAGTGCAGTGTCCAATTTGGTGTGAATTGGATACATGGTACGTTCAATATTGATTAAATATATATAAACAGGCAGCTAGCATTTGGTAGCGGTGGCAGCTGGGATTCATCAACGTAAGTGACATTGTCGATCCTGACAAAGGCAGGTCTTTACCGGGCCTCAAGTACTTCAGGTCACTTTTACAATTTCATAAAGAGAGCTGCATCCAGCATTACCACAGACCAAGACAAAAGCCCATTCCAAACACGATCACTTTTTCCGTCTTTCTATGCTAGAAATATGCTGAGAATCTTCTCCATTTTGAACTCACTTCCTGACAGGGATCTCAAAAACACGATGTGGTCAAATTAAAAAACGTATATAAGAGTGAAGTCAGACATTCACCTTGCCATGTTCATGCCTCATATGAGCCACAAAGACCTCCCTGGAACTGAAGAGGGTACTGCAGTCCCCACATGTGTATCTTGAGCTTGGAGGGCTCTTGAGACCTGCTGAGGAGTTACTGTTGCTTTTCTTTTGTGGCGAACGTGAAGGTTTCTTTTCTCCCTTGTCTTGACGATTAACATTTCCTCCATCTTTATTGTTGTTATTGCTGGGGCCGTTGGTGTTGGTGCTGTTATTAGAATTGGTGGGCTTGATGCTGAGAGGAAGGTTGATGCCCAAGTTTGGTGGACCCTCGGTGGTCTTCAGGGTTCCATGAATGGCCTGGATGAAGGATCCACACACGCAGATTGAATCATATTTCTGAATTTATATCACTAACACTGGTATGCAAAACATTTCTAGAAAATTGAAATAGAAATCGTATTATTTTGCATGATGTTTTATTTCAGACTTAATGATGATGTTAGGAACATAAGTCATTATTAAACTCAGTAACATGCATGAAATAACTATTCTTCAATCCTACTTTGATATGGTCCAACATGAGCTGTTTCTGTGCGTAGTGCAAGGAGCAGTCAGGGCATTTGAACACTGAGACTTTATGATTGGCAACATGCTGGTCGAAGTGTGCGCAGAGCAGGGACTGCAGACTGAACACAGTGTCACACATGGAGCACTTGTAGATCAACCTGAAAAATACACACAAAAGTGTACTATGAATTGTACTGCACGATGTTACAAGACTCAATTGGTACATACATACGTGAAAGAAGTGTTATGCGAATCCCAGCTGTTACTTGAGTTGTAACAGTGACCTTGACCTTTGACATTTGACCACCAAATTCTAATCATTTACCCTTGAGCTGAAGTGAAAGTTTGTATCAAATTTGAAGAGACTCACTCATTTCATTCTTGAGATATCAGGTTCACAAGAATGGGATGGTTGGATTAGATGGACAAATGGACGAAGGGATGGACAGACAGACAGACAGACAGAGGGACAACCCAGAAACATAATGCTTCCGGCCCCTGGCTTCTGCCGACGTAAAACAAACTCAGGTTAAGCCACCATGTCTAACTCCAACAAATCCTGCTACTGAGGAGGAAGGTTTCCCTGAGAGAAAGGAATTGGACATGGGTATTGGGTTACAGGGAAGTGTGTCAGTGTGGAAGGAAGAGCGATGATGTGACGTTGGAATATTTTTGAGGAAAGGGCTCGTCTGTTATTATCATTATTATTAGGAAACTGAAATAAGTGTTTAGAGTCCCAGCTGTTGATGAGTGTTGTGTTCCACATTAAGACATTAAACCTTCAGCTGCGCCTAATGTTTTAAAGAAACTTTTGATAATAAAGTAATTTCAGATCAGGATATGAAAATATAATTTAATGTATTGAAATATACAGTTCAGCTCAGTGTAAATTGTTTAATTTCAGATGGTAATGCAGCTTTAGGCTTGAGGCTCAACATGAGCCAAACCCACACAGAGCACCTGCTCCTTAACACCTGAATGATCAGTAGTGCTGATGATGGACAGTGTCAGTGAAAGGTTGCCATGTGGAATAAAACAAACTCAGGTTAAGCCGCCATGTCTAACACCCACAAATCCTGCAACTGATGACTCAGTGAGGACAGTTGTCCTTAGAAAAATGAATTGGACATGGGTATCGGGTTAAAGAGAAGTCAAAGGAAATGCGTCGATGTGAGGTTGGAATCTTCTTGAGTAACGAGCTTTTGAATTATCTGTGATTTAGCATTGAATTTAGCATTGAAATTAAAGTTTTCTGTACTTCAGAAGGCATAACAGTTTCAGTAGCCTTTTCTGAATGCTGTATTCAATGTTGCATGAAATTGAAACAGATTGCGTTGAGAACAACATTTTATATAAATCACAAGTTTTGCAAAGACCTACTTGGGCTCTCCAGCCTTCACTTCTGGATGCTGTATATGTGCGTGGGAATGTGTGCCAGGCGCAGTCTTGAAGGCCATAGGGCAGAGAGCACATTTGTAGAAGGTCTCACAGTGAGCGCTCTGGATGTGGGACTTCATCGTCGCAACATCGGTGAAGATCACACTGCAGTGATGACAGCTGGAGGGAGACAGGGGGCAGAGGGAGAAGAGGTAACAGTCACACAGACTTGAACGTAAATTCAATTTAGTTAAAATTTTCAAATGATCTTTTTAAAATCTGTTTGATGTATTGTCATTTAGCTTAGCTTAGCTTAGCTTAGCATCAAGACTGGAAACAGGTGAAACAAGGTTAAAGATAAAATCAGCGTCTCAAAAAAAACCCCCACTAATGAAGCTCAGCATAATGTCTATCAGGAACGTCATCTTTACGACTCATTTATTCACAGGTCTCTGTTTTTCTAATCAGCTGATTGTGGGTATTGTTTCAGTAATCCAATCAGATTTCTCCATGATCTCAATCAGCCAATCAAGTTGTTGCTATCAAACGAATCAGCTCTCTTCTCATTTCAATGATTCCCTGTGACCCTGCTAACCCAAACCACCCCATTTAGATCCGGTTTTCATATCCAGAGCCTTGGTTGAGCCTAGCGGAGTCTCAACTTCATGGGGTAAAAAATACTTATGTCTTATTGGTGATTTTATTATTTATTTGCTAATTTTTGTATATTTTTTGTGCAAGAATTATAAATTTGAATTTCAAAGTTTAAATCTGTAATATTTTGCAAGTACCTGTGCTAGTAATGTCACATTTGTAAATGTATTATGAGTCGCTATACACGCAGTTAAAAACAGACACAGCATTCATTTCAAACTATTTTGACAAGACTCCTAATTGAACCATAATTAAGTGATTGAACCATAATTAAGTGTTATGGTAATGGTAATGGTCTATTTTCTTCCCCCGAAGTTTCATAATGTATAAAATCACTTTAAGTGATATGGAACTGTCAAGCTGATGCAAATACAATGTAATATTAAGTATAATTAGAGATGACATCATAAGTGGCATTTTGAAAGAAAAGCAAGAGCCATTTAAATCAACTTGTTTTGCAGATCTGACTATCCAAAAAACAGGGTCTTCAGAAACAACTTCGAGAACTACATCACAAGTGAGGACTTAAATGTATGTTCAAATTATTAGATTTTACTAAAGGTAGACTGACCGGTAGCCGACTCTGCGGGTGTAATGTAAGCAGTTCTTGGTAACGTGCGACTGGAAGTGGACAGATCGGCAGCTGGCGCCACACTCAGGACAGATGTAAGGAGACTTGTGCTGGTGGATCCGCTGGTGTGACTGAAAGCTGCACTTATTTGGCAGAAGCATTTGGCAAATAGTGCATGTTTTCTGTGAGCAGAAGAGAAAAAATGTAAAAATATATTCAAGAAAATTATTGCATCCTGAGGGGTTAATATGTATTTCCCAGAAAGTACTTACTTAATTATGATATTACACAGATCTCATTAGGACCAGTTTACTTTGGAACTACCTTCTGTTACTGAGGAAAAAGTGCCGATAGTAACAATGTACATCTCAGAACCTTGGCCCAGTAACACTAGAATGAAATGATAAAGTAATATGAGTAAACAGACTCAGCTTTACAGAGCTTTAGAGTTTCAGCTTATGATTTCAGCTAAGTCTTTAGCAGTCCAGCTCACAACTTCACTGTTTTGGTTCACTCTCATTACACTCATAGTTATCAGCTACAGCAGGTATATCTATATATTTTTGGGCTACAACACTTTAGTAAAGCATTTAGCTGCAACAAAACCTAATATTTCTGTCAGGGGGGTGTGGAGAACAAAAACTGAGAATGAATAGGACTTGCATTTGCTAGGTGCAAGAAACATGACTCCAAAATCAGTGTTAATGTTGCCTTATATCTGCTGCATGTGTAAATAGACAATTGTTTGCTAACAGTCTCTCTATAACAACTTAATAAAGTTACATCTTGTTTTCACTGCCTCCAAGTGGCCAAAAACATCAATAACACTTCATAGGCCACTATACTTGGTAAACGAATACATCTTGCGGTAGCCAAATTGATTATTTCCATTTCAGACTCCAAAAAACAAAATGGAACAATTTTATGTTAGCGTTCACGCCATAAATACATCCACACACCTGTCCACTGGACTCTGGTGCCTGTTGATAGTGCGTGGCTAGCAAACTGTCATCTTGGAACATTTCATTGCACTCCATGCACTTTAGGCTGTGCCTGCAGGGCTTTGATGCATCATCATCCAAGGGCATGGCTGCCACAAAAGGAGCACTGCATGGAGCTGAAATCACTGCAGTCTGGGACCCACTGACAGTGCCTTTCCCTGAAATTTGACCTTTGGGTGCTTGGGCTTGGGAAATGGTGGTGGTACCGGTGATGTTGGGTGAGCCTGATGACAATGATGTGGGTATCATCTGGTCTAGAGGGATGGGTTTTAGGATTAGATGTGAGCACTGCATGACAACCCCCTTGTCCTTGTGGCCCCTGGCATGAGACAAGAGGCTGCATTTGTTGTAGAACACTAGACTTTTGGCACAGTGGTTGCAGGTGACCTCGATCCGCACACTGCGACGTTCGTAGTGCTGTGTCCGGCTCTTCTCCAGAGCAAATGAATCTCCACACTCCAGGCACTTGTAGCCACGTGAGGGTAGAGAGATACAGGCTGAGGTCGGCGGGGATAGGTTTGGAACATACACAGGGACAGGATTTATGCTACTTAGGACTTTATTAAAGGCTTCCACTACAGAACTTTGAGTGCTAGAGATAACTTGAACCCTGGAGACTTTCTTTGAGGCCTGGCCAGTAAGAATTATCTGCTGTTTGACATGTGATTGTTTCTGGCTCTGCTTGGAGGAGGTCAGGGCCTGCACAGTCTGAGGCAGGAGGTTGAGGTTACCAAGATGGACTGTCTTTGGCACAAGTTTGGCATTGGCCAGGCTGGAGGCAGGTACCATGACAGTCTTTCGCTGGAGGACATTAGCAGCTTTCAAGATGGCACTGCTGGCACTTTGCATTGATGCAGCAGGAATGATTGTTGCTTTGATTGTGGTGTTGTTAGCCAGCTTAAGGTTGATGACTTGTGAACCAGCTGTCTTGACTGCAGATACCGGCAGGAAAGCTGTCGCAACAGGTTTAATAGTCATTTGCTTGGTTATTTCAATTGAAGGTCCTCCAGTGGTGGCTACAACCCTAGTTGGTGGCCTCGTGGGAGATGAGAAAATTGCTGTGGTAGTTGCCATGACAGATGTGCTATTCTCTCCTTTTTTCAGGCCGTCAGGATCAAACTCTGGGAGAACGCGGGTGACAGTGCGCTTGATCTGTCCAGATGAGGTCTTGATTGTTTTGATCCTGACCTTTGGGATGACCGGGGTTGTGTCTATGCTTGAGGAAGGGGAACCCTTGCTGCTACCTTCACTGGTGACACTAGAGGGGCTGTCTTGTGGTCTTGTTAGCAGCCTCTTTGCAAACTCTAGGGCTGACTCATGCTGCTGTGGCCTCTCTGGAGCAGCAGGGTTTTCATTGGCCGTGTTGGTTTCTTTATGTGTTGGAGGAGAATCCAAAACACCTAATTCCGTACCATTGGCCTTTTTGGCACTGAGGGCTGCTATGGCTGCTATACAAGAAGACAGTTTTGCAGAGGACTTACTCTTGACCTGGGGGGTAGGGGACACATTAACAAGTCCTGAGGACTCTTCAGCCTCCTTGCACTCCTTACTGTGAGACTTGAGGTCCTCCTTGGGTAAACTTGACTGATGGAAATTGTTAGACTTGGAATCTCCGATTTTGACACTATTATTATTGTTGTTGTTGTTGTTATTGTTTTGATCAGGTTTTTGGTCTTTGTTTGCTCTGGGCTTAGACACATTGTCTACTGATATTGGAGATTTGGGATTCTGGTCCTTTCCCTTAGTGGAGGACCTAAAGAATGTCTGACCAACCCGATTGTCCATGGGTTCATCTACCTCAATTTTATCATCTTCATCAAACTCTTCAGCACTGGAGATGGGGCTGAACTGATTGTAGGTGGATGGTTGGTTGTTAACTGGCAGTCCTTCCTCCCTGGGAGCTTTCCATCCATTCTTGGTGTATTGAGGAAAGCCTGTTAAGAAGCCATTATGAAGTCTGTTGCAAGTGTCAACAGAATGGGGTTGAGAATGGGAGTGGAAATCCCTTTCTGATACAGTTTCACCATGTTCCCTATTGTCTGTGTTTCTCAGGTTCTTGACAATGACACTAACGCCAACGTCGTGTCCTGTTGAGGTGTTGTGGGCCTCGTCTTCATTAGTAGTCACCCCACTGGGTTGCTTGAGCTGTCCGTCGCGCTCGTCACAGTGGCCAGATTCAATAGCAGCTTTTGGATCCACCATGTCGGGGATGTCGAAAGCCGCCAGCAGATCGTCAAAGTCTGGCGTCTTCATATCTCCCATGGTCCTGATTCTGGTCTGATGAGGAGATCACCTAGGGAACACAGATAAAATAATCATTAGCAACACAACAGAATTGTACAACAAATTTTGTTGAGAAAATTATGTAGAGAGGGAAAACATAAATTAATATGATCACATTTGTTTTATTTCTGCTGCAACATGCAGGTCACAGGTTGACATCATTTATTAATACAGTTGATCCCTTGAGTTATGATGCTGAATGTTCCTTGTCCTTTTCATGGCAATCTGCTGATTAGACAAAGAAATATAGTTTGTGCAAAACTGACGACTGCCTTAGGGTTATGTAAAATGTAATATTGATAGATTATATCGCCTATAGTTTCTATAATTGGGTAATAATAATAATAATGATAATAATAATAATAACTATTTGTGTAGCACTTATCTAAACAAGTTTACAAATCTTTTATCTGAGAAGAAGCCACAGAATTCATAAAATTTAAATGTTCTCCTATATTTTGTAAAAATATATATAATTTGTGGTGGATTTCAGGCTAAGCAGATAAACATCAGTCCTTAGTTATGCAGTTTCATTTGTCACCACGTGGTGTGCCAGTGTCCACATACAGTGCAGCCTGTGGAATGTCATGTTAACCATGACTTAGTCACGACCTTGTGCTGCTTGATGTTTCATTGATGCATTAGCAGACTGAGCTTAGTGCTTCCCCTCCCTCTTCAAAGCACTGATGAAAAGCTTTGTACAACTGTACATGTGTACAATGAGCCCTGCTCCTGCTACATTTGTCCTTATACCAGATACATGTATTGATTGTTTTCAGAGAGAAACACAAACTGACGATCCTAGCAGGGGGGGTAGATGTGACATTTCAATGAGATTAAATGTGGGCACTTAGCAAAACATTTCAATGGCTTAATTGCTGTAAGTGAAACAAATGAAATGGGGAGAAAAACAATAGTTTGAAATACAGATTTAGTTTTCTATATATACATATACATATACATATATATATATATATATACATATACATATATATATATATATATATATATAATAGAAGATGACTGATTGTGCTTGCATCTTGAGTAATTTTCCTATTAGAGGATTGAAGCTACCCTGCTGGTTTGGGGTGAATATAACATGTAAATCATACCTTCGCTGAATGCAATATGGAATATAAATATGAACATCTGTCAATCTTTAATGTAACATAATGTACATTTATTTTTATGGATCAAAAACACAGAGCATGTTCTGGTCGTGAATTCAAAAAGAAAAAATGTATTTTTTTAAAAGGAGCTCTTTGCTTTCAGTTTGATATAATTCCTCAGAAACTGTTCTTTATGTACTTTAACAGTGAGCACTGTAAATAACATGTGACGGGACTGAAGTGTCTGTGTGTATTATTGATGTTGGGGACAAAAGACACAGCCATGGAGCTGCTCTGCTTGTATGTGCACCCAAATTCAAATGCATGGCAGCCACGTCTGCACACACACAGAACCACATTTCACATTCTTTTCGTCAATTGCAACAATCCTGGATGCAGATGACGGGAGAGGTGTGATGGTGATGAGGCTCAGATGAAAACGAGACAAGGGACAGAAGGAGAGGCGTTTTGGAGAGAGAGAGAGAAAGGGCAGGCGAGAAATACAGTGAGGGGGGAAAAATGGCTGCCGAGCTGTGTGAAGCTGCAGCAGAGAGAGAGAAAGGCCTGGTGGAAAGAAGAGCTAGTAACAGCCATGACAGCTACAGCAGCCTGACGCAGGAAGTCAATGATGGTTTAATACAGACAAACATGACAAATACACCACACACGTCCTCCTCTTAGCAACAGCAGTTTAATGCACATGCAGTGTCACCACCTCAAATCCACACGCACGGTAGAAAAAGACGACTACAGTCTCAGATAAGACAAATTTTCAAATGTGCAAACGTGCAAGTGAAGCAGCCACTCCTCACCCTCTGTCCTCCGTCCCCTCTCCAGTCACTAGCCAAACCTTCCCTCCTGTCTTCCTTCCATCCTGCAACAAACACAGTCACAACACTGCTAACCCACAAAAGCCATCCACCCCACCCTGCCTGGAAAAAAAACAGTCCTGTCTCTTCCCCAACCAGGAAAAGGCCCAGGACACAGGGTCAGGTTACATCCATGGGTCTTGGTGAGTGGTGGTGGTGGTCCTGTGGTGAGGATCCTCCTGAGTCACTCTCTGCACCATCAGCAGCCCACAGACATGCAAACAGACAGAAAGATCATGCTCCTGTGTGTGTGAGTGTGTGCATGTGTGTGTGCACGAGGCAGGCGCCAGGCAGTAGATTCACAGACTCCCGGCCAGCCCCCCCGTCCCCCGTCCCCCTGCCCTGGTCCCTTCCCCAAGATCTTCCCTGCTCCCCTCGTCTGTGCTGCGTAGCACGTCGCCACCCAGCCAGCGGTGAGCCGCAGCAGGAGCAGGGTCTGTGCCTGTGCCATGGTGGCCAGTAGCTGAGCTGTGATGGGCTGCCATGGAGAAGCCTGGGCTATCGCTTTCCCTCAGAGGAGCACAGAGGCGCCATTGTTCCCGTCAGCCCTCTGTCTGCCTCAAACCGGTTTCAGCTGGTTCCGGTCACCCAACATAAAAGCCCCATACTGCAGCACGGCCTCGGAAACACACAGGGAGAAGCCCTGAGTCCACCTCCCAAGAAACACTGCGACGTTTGCACACAAACTACATGGATGTTGTGGTATGGATTCAGTGAAACAGGAACACACAACATTATACAGACAGATGGAGGAGATTCACAGTAGTAGCTTGCACTGCCTGACAACCAGGCCACAAAAAACACACACTACAACAATACACAACAAAAGGATGTTTGGGTGAGCACAGTCACCTTCGAAAATAATAAAATAATATCAGGACGACAATATAAAATGATACAAATAACACAATGTAAGCAAATATATGTCCCACATAACAAATACACAAAACTGCTGTGGAAAATGATGACAACACATTATAGAGAAGAAGAAAGTTTAGGTAACCGTGATGGTAGAAGCTCAGTCCAGTGCCTTGGCCTGTTTCTTAGGCAGATCCCTCAGTGCTCTCCCCCTACACTCGCTGGTCGTCTCTGTGAAAACTAAAAACTGGCTTGCAGACCTCCAGCAGCTTCACAGACACAGCACCCAGATGTAAAGACTGAAGATCTGCAAAAGCCCCAAACACAGACAATCTGACATGGGCAAAAAACGCAGGCCAGTCATGCACCTCCCTCCCCCTGTTCTCCATCAAACACATGCCCAACCTACCACACATGTGCCACCACAGAGACACACATACACAGAAACATGCACATTCATGCATATATGCATATAGAGGTAAATGTGGCATACCCTGGTCAGATTTTTTTCCACTCTCAAGAGATATTCAGGACAGAAAAACAGTCTTCCTGCAGAGGCCTCAGCACCTGCTTTCACTCAACTCCAACCATTCTCCTCCACCTCCCTCCCCCCTCTCCCCTCTCTCGTCCACTGGGTCAGTACTAGACGTGCTCAGTCCCAGTCCAGGCCTCGTTTTTTTCCCGGAGCCCCCAACACCGCCACCATGGCCGTGCATGGAGGGACAGGCGGAGAAAGGGGGCAGTGTTCAGCAGGCAAATCAGGCCTTTTGTTTCTGTGTGTGTGTGTGTGTGTCGGTGTGTGTGTGTGTGTGTGTGTGTGTGTGTGTGTGTGTGTCGGTGTGTGTGTGTCGGTGTGTGTGTGTGAGTGTGTCTGTGTGAGTGTGTGAGTGTGCTGGGGGGTGAGGGGACTCTCCACTCTGGCTCTGGAGCAGCGGCAGCAGCAGCAGCTGGTGCAGAGAAAGACGAGAGAGAGGGAGAGGGGGAGATGGAGACAGAGGAAGGTGGGGGAGATACAGAGGAAGAAAGGAAAAGGGAGCAGGAGCATGAGGGCTTGAATATGTGCAGTACATCCCAGGCCTGTGCTGTAGCATAAGCAGATGATACGAGATAAAGATGTTTTCCCAGGATCGTGCTGATGAACTAATACTGATCCTGACCCTTTGCCTTCAAGGATAATCTTTTTTTAATAACATGACGTATAAATAGCCGAGGCCTCCTTTTAGGCCCGACTGCCCATCTGCATGCTGCGTACGCCAAAGGTTACAGTGTCTTCTGTCTGGTTTTTATGTTGTTCCCGATGAAAGCTTTGCAAACATGCCTTGTATTCTTGCAGAGCAGCTGCCTGTTCTTGTTAAGAACACAAGAGAAACACACAATGCAAGAGAGTATGGCTACCTTTCACTTTGAAAGCCTGTGACACAATGCATATGCTGCAATGGCATCATTTCTCAAATTCATTTCATTCCGTTTCACATCACAGCAGAATCGTCCTGCTATAGTTATCAGAGAAAAATAGCACACCAATAACAAGGTAATCAAAACAGTCAAAATCAGATTGTGTGAGATCATTCTCCAAACAAAACACGGTTGTATATATAAATATTTCATAACCTACCTGTGAGACTGCAGGAAGAGGCTTTCTCTCTTTGGCCCTCTACCAGTCCTTCATACATCTGGCAGCCCCCTCAAAGGCAGCCATGAAATGCTGCAGCACATAATCTAATTATCCTTCATTATGCTAAACGGCCGTGCACAGATTTATTCACACAGATGCAATTTCATACACTGCGGGGCAGGTGGAGACGTGCACATATATCATTAAAGGCCCTCATGGTGCCTCCTGCCTCTCCACAGTGTGACAGATCCAGAGAGGAGGCTGAGGTGGCAGCGCTCCCCACCCCCGACAAACACACAGTCGCATGACGTCACGCTGCCTCCATTCATGTTGGCTGGAAGCAGCAAAGGGAAGCTGCCACGAGCTCGCCATCTCATTTTCTAACGATATATTTCCTGTAGAAGATACAGATATATGGTTGTATCACTCGAAAGCTTAGGACCGTGATGAATGGGACTCAGGTCATCCTGTATTGTTATACACAGTGCATTTTTCCACTATATCCTCTGAGTCTGGAATATCACGGTATATGTATAGTATCAGAATTTGTCAGAGCTAAAATCTTTAGTGTTTATAAAATGTGCCCTAATCCTAATATCATCTCCACAATGTCTTTAATAATTGAAGATATAACCCTGATAAATGTTTTCTTTGATTTACTTTGGACTCCAATTAAATATATCAATGATGTGTGACTTTGCTCAAAGCTATAGAGCTAACACTAAATAAGGAATGGCTTAAATGTGCACCTTACTGGATCAGGAATGCTGCATGGATGTTTGACATATACAGTAATTTGCCCCTCTGTGTAAATTGTGGCCCCTTTTGGCCTCGGATTTTAGATTAATCCTTTATCTTCCACTGACTCAGATTGTTCCATTTGAAGGATTTTAAGGGTCAGTTCTGGCCTTTAACTATATCTATTTTTAATATAATACACTGTAAGTATCCTTAAAAAATGTCAGTAAGTCAATTTAATATTTTGAAGCCAAACTTTGTTTAAACTAATTAAAATGCTATTTAAAATCCTGGCAGAGATCCCAATGTGCACATTTTGGGGACAGTAGAAGACATCTGGAATATTTGCAGCAATGAAAACATTAGTATTGGATTTTAATATTTCACTGTTATTATGTTATAGAATACACAAATCGAGTACATGATATGGTCAGATCTTGAGAAAACGATGATTTTACTGACTGTGAAGCAAATATAAGAGGAAAACTGCTTTTTAAAGTATTAAACCTTGAACTTGCATTGAGTTGACTTTAAAAAAAAAATTGTTACACAAGGATGAATCACTCGTACATGATGTTTCCATGAAACTAAAACAATTTGTTTCTTTAAATCCGACCGCCACCTCAGTGGCCCCTGATTGGACGGAGCTGTGACGAACAGCAGAGATCTCATAATGGAAAACTGCCTGCTGTAATTGACACTTTCTGTCTGAAAGGCCTCCCTTAATCGACTCATTTTTACTTTTCATCAAACCGGGTATCATTACAGTCGTGACACCGCAGTCAGAGCACTTAGTGTATCGTGTGACATTTGGAGACAATGAATGGTATGAATAGGAAACGGACAGGATGTTATTTTCCCTGCTCACTCATAGAAAGATATTTTTATCATGACATTAGTTATTGTTCATCTGTTGTACATGAAAATGGTTAAATTACCCAAAGGAAACTTATAACAGTAAAGTACATTTTGTGCCAATATACAAAAGTGGTGTTTAGCAAAGATAACTATAACAACGCAATTTATTTTCAATAAATTCTAAATAAGTGATAAATTCTAAATATAATCTATAATCTATAATCTATAATCTATAATCTACATATTTTCATTCATGTTATGAAAATAGATTAAACACTAAACAAAAGTTTTGCTTAGTATAGTATAGTAAGTATATCTTTCATCACAGCACTGGATTCTTTATGAAAGCCATCGAGTCTTTCCGGGAAAACTCACCCCACAGTGCCACCTAGTGTCTCTACCACTAAATGGAATATTAAGAGTAAAACTGGATACAAAACCATAGTCTTTATTCTTCCCTTTTTCTAAGATTGAAATTATACACCAGGGAAGAACATTGTATGAAGAACAGCAGGTTCTTTACCACATAAATATACTATATTTTTTAAAAAAAACCTTCACAGCTCTCATGGGTAGGTAGAAGAATAAAAACTCCTCGACCTCTCAGTATGTGGCCAGTTCATATACCTTCAATTATGCAGCACGCTTGACATTTTTCAAGATATATTCAATGAAATTCTAACAACTCACATATAGGTATTACACTTTAAAAGCTTAAAATAAACCTCTTTATTAGCAGATTGATACACATGAAATAACCTCGCACAGAATTATGCATTTCGGTTTCTCAGAACATTTTCTTGGTGCACGATCATGCGCAGGATCTTGTTGTTTCACGTAAACACAAAACGACAAATACTCCAGATGGCACCTGCTCTGTGAGTTCTGTACCTGCCGCTGCCCTTTGACCATGTGGTGAATCACCCTGTTTGGTTAAGGTCAGCCTCGGACGGGGATGTGATACGTTCTGAGCCCAAGATGCTCTCTAATATCCTGCCGGGGTGTGTAAGTGGATAATGCCCAGAGGAAACTTTTAACCTTTTCAACACAAAATGTTACTATACCTGCAAACGCCTACGCACACGGAACACATGGACTCCGTATCTGTCCTCATCCATTGTTATTCCAATCTGCGGGTCAATACTGTCATGAAAGGGGTCAGTCAAGTACGAGAATTTGTTTTTTAAGGGCCGATTAATTCACACTGTTGACCTTTCCAGAGGGTTCAATACACTGTAATAAGCTGTGCCGATAAATGATGTGGACCACACCATTCTGCATCGTCAAATATTTGTCTGTGGCAGAAATATTCCTCATTGTCATTGCATCTTGTTTGACTTGTGTTTGTTTTTTGAAAATTCTGCGTCATTTCCTCAGCTCTGAAAACAAGGGGATGTTTGGGAAATCGCATTTTATTCAACAATAGCAAGGGAGATTTCACAGAATGTTTCAAAATAAAAAAAAAATAGAAGCAACAGGGAGGTTTGGATTTAACACTGATTTGTTTAAGTCAGTGTAGACAATAACTATGTTTATAGCACTTTACAATACTTAACTTGATTGCTGCTTTACTACTCCTCTCCATGTCAGTGGCAGATCCAACACTTTTTACTACACTATCTCACAGCTGTAGTTCATACTGCTTACTTTGCAGATAGAGATTTTACAACAAGACACCAATGTGTTAATTTATCAGTCATATTGTCAAATCTAATTATGTGATATATAGTAACATTCTGAAATGGGGATTTGACATGATGGTGATGAAAGTTCTGCATTTCTCTGTACCAGAGATATTGAAATGACTGAAAGGACTTTTACCTTTGACAAAATGTTTACTGACTCAAGTTTTGTACTTTGTTCTAATTTGAAATCATAATAGTTTCCTCAGGCCACTTTTCATATAGAGCAGGTTCAGACTGTTCCTAAGTTTGAAGAACTTATTACCCCATGATCTGATGGCTCAAATCAAGATATCTCATTGTAGACGAATAGAATTTTTTTCATCAGAAACATACTCTCATTATATTGTAAAAGTAGCCACGCCACATTTTATTATTTCTTCTCTATCAGCGGATGATCTGTAGTTTGAACTATATGCACAATTTGAATGGATTGAAAGGACGAACAAAGTGAAGCCGAAGCATCTCGATCGCCATCTGGCTGCAGGATAGATCATACATTCCACCTCCTCCATGTTAGTGGATTGGACGTACACGTCAAATAACATTTTCTCAAAGATAGTTTCTGTCATTTTATGGACAGTTCTTATCACGGTTATGTAGTAAAAAAGTTTTCTGAAAAGTTTGATTTAATGCCTCATAAATAATTGGATCATACTGAATGTAAAAGCATTGTGAAAGTGGACGTTTTGCATGAGCAATACTTTTCGTAAATTCATGCATTTAGCCGAAAATAGTTTAAAGATTAGTATTTTTTACGTAAATCATCTGAGTTCTTCTGTCGTCACTGGTTATCGTGCAGCTTCCTCCTCCACGTGCACATCCTTGTTGTGACAGATGAAACGGAAGCAATTACACACAAAGAGCCGTCCATCACGGTGACGTGACGCTGACCAGCTCTGGACAAACAAGAGCAAAGAGCAGTGGTGTGATAATTACAGGCTGATGGATGATGACCATCAGTCTCCTTCACGTTCCCTCTCGTCCTGACAGCACTTTTTTAAAAAGCAGCTGCTGACGTGCAGCTGGATCTGGATGAGGAGGGGGGCTCTGAACTTTCGTCATTAGGGCTTCTCTGTCTCAGGCTCCGGGAGTGTAACTTCAACAAGTCCGCAGCTCGGACCGACTCCCCCTCTCCTCTTCCTCTGCTCTTCCTCTGCTCCTTCTCTCTCTGCGCCACCGCCTCACACAATTAAAAAAAAAACAATAAGTCGACTATGGTGGAGGTTTGCTGAAGTTGCATCGAGCTGATTGACCGCGGCTGAGGATCCATATACGTGTAGTTTATAGGTCTGATCTCTGGGAACAATGGGCGGAGTGTGCTGGTGTTACTCATGGACCTGCAGACTGTGGCCACTTCTGATTCTGGCGACTTTACCCAACTGCGTGGTGCAATGCTCAGAGAGTCCGGCTGCTGTGGTGGGGAAGATGTACCCAAGAGGCAACCACTGGGCAGTAGGTAAGAACAACAACCTATTACTTCACAGGAGGTACACTGAGTTAACTGCAAGAGGAAATGTTGACTTAACATGAATTAGATTAATTGATTTAATTGAAATAAGATGTATTGATTTAATTGAAATTAGACATACATTTAATTGGAATTATACATATGTATTTAACTGGGAGAGGACTTCTTAATTTAATTGGAACAAGTTATGGATTCAATGACTAGAATAAGAAATATTGATTTAACTGAATTAAGAGTTATTGATTTAACTAAAATAAGACATCTTGATTTTAAAAGGAATAAGATATATGATGTAACTGAATTACAGGTTATTGATTTAACAAAAATTGATTTAAATGAAATAAGACATTGATTTCATTGAAGTAAGACATATTGATTTAATTCAAATTGAAAATAAACTTCATTTGCATGGTTTAAATGGAAATCTCTTACCTCCAACGAATTGGGTTTTATTCAGTTAAATTAAGAAAAGTGTCCCCTTTGGACAGGAAAGCTGTTTCATGTGAAACATCACTGAAGTCACTGCATTAGTTTCCCAAACATCCAGCCTTAATATGTGGTGGAATTAGAGTCTCTATTACTATACTTTTACTATTGCAGTGTGATTACAGATGACTGATCACTTATGGACGCATACTATGTTAGATAATTCTGGTTAGCCTACATGTAGTTCAATCAGAATATATACAGATCAATCTTCATGCATCTCTATCCAACCTTCCAGGTCACTTGATGGGTAAGAAGAGCATCGAGAGCCTGCCTGCTGACGTGCAGGGGACGAATCCCAACAGTGACCAGCTCCCACCCTCAGAAACAGAGCTGGACCGATTCGAGCCCCTGATGGAGGCTCTGATACAGCAGAAGAACCAAAACCAGATGAGGCCCCAGACCGCAGACAGGCGGCTCCGACTGCACAGAGGCTGGAGAGAAGAGGACAGAGACAAATATCTCAGAGAGGTCAGACTTTGGATTTTACCTCCTTTAAGTGGTTTTGAAATAAGATAATAATTTGTGTTTTTCTCCATTTCATCACAGCTGTCAGACCTGTTTCTTCTGGCTTTGAAACTGCGAGGCAACGACTCCACCTGAGGGCGAGACGGATTCTGTTTGAGAAGCAGTCACCATCACCTGCTAAACACTGTAATCACATATCCACACTCACAGGTTTTTTTTTCTGCTGTGAAAAAATGTTTGAAACTGGAAGTTTATTTTAATCAGTGATTTCAAATTTCTAAATCATGCAGCAGTTTGACGGGCAGACTGGCCTGAAAACTATATGTCACATAAGCCAAAAAAAACCAGAATAAATTTAACGTTGTGATAACTGCATTGTTTACGTCTCATCATGCTTTGCACAAAAAAAAAGTAATTTCTTATATTTATCAAATATGATCATCTAAAAGTAATATTCCTGTTCACTCCAGGAGTGCAATAAGTGGGATGGACCACTAGATGGCACAAGAGCATCTGTAGTTTTGACGTTACATGTTACCAGTAGGATAAAGTATGAAGGGTTGACATGATCATAATTACAAATAAGAAGCGATCATGAGAAGATGATTATTGTCAATTCAATTAACTTTTATGCTACTTTCCTCTCATCGGAGGGAAGAAGAGTCCCATTTAGGACAGTAGGATGGATGATGATGGCGACTGTTATTAGCCCTCGGGGCTTACAGACAATAGGACATGCTAATTGAAACAATTTGGCTACACACATCTTTCTCTTAAAGCCAAGGGACAGTTTTTTTTCCCTCTCTTCTGTTCCCTTCCCTCATTTTTCACGGATGATCGACCAACAATAGAAGTACAAGCCACTTTCGCCCCATCACTCATTACGAGTGTAATCCCAGGAGCGAATGGGAGACGGTTTACAGGAGCTAATGAGGATGAAATAAGTGGGTTGACGAACTCAGAGAGAGGAAGTCTGGGAGTTAAACACACATTCCCTCCATGCTGCAAGGATACGCTGCTTTACTTCAATGTTTAATGTTAAGTGGCTTTGCAGCTTTATAATATAACAATTCAGATGATTCTTTTTTTAAATCCAAAACTGTATTTACAGAAGGCATAGTGGGCCTACTTGAGCCCATAATGCCAAAGCTGAAGGGATTTTCACAGCCTTTGCAAAGTATTTTAGGTAAAAAACATAATCATTTTAAAAAAAAACAATCACAGCCAAAATCATCAACTGTGTCACTAGTTTTTCATTTAATATACAAAATCCTTTTTCTCACCAGCCTGATTATCATCCACCACTAGAGGGTGCTATATTCAGAATTTCCCATTTTGATGTGTGCTGAGTTTCTGCAGTTTAATGATGAAAACAAATAAAATCTGAATACATCATTGAAGGGATTTTGAAAGCAATTGCAAATTCTTTTGAGTAAGATTTTTTTTTTTTAAACAAATTTAAGCCCAATACAACAACAAACCCTCCCGTGTCACTGGATTTGCAGTTAAAGTAAAAATAGCTGTTTTTGGAAAATGTTTTTCCTCCAGCCTGACAGTCTTTCCACCACTAGGGGGTGCTGTATTTAGAATTTCCCATGTTGTCTGCTGAGTTTCCATCCACTGTTTCCTTAAATCTCCAGTGTGGTCCATGATGCTCTACACATCTTTACTGACATGTGAGATCGGTGGATCACTCCGGCTCATAAATGCTCCTCTGCTACATATTTCAAACCTCTCAAATGTGAATAATGTTCGGGGACAACTTGATTAGTCATTATTTTCTTTGTTGCTTTTACACACAGTTTATTGTATAAAGAAAATGTTCACATCCGATAAATCTTTCATGGTGAAAACTGAGAACGTGAGTCCAAAACCAAGTAGAGGGAAATGAGGAGGGCTCCATTCACAGCAGTAGAATAAATACATACTGGTGGCTAGAAATGGAATCTCTATTTGTTCTATTGGTGACATGACACGGGGTAAGAATGAACGTGTTCTGAATGAACGTAAAAAACTTTAAAAACAGTTTGCAGAGAAGATAAAGGAGAAGAAAAACCCAAAACAGAAAACTCTGATTCATCAGTAGTTCCATATTTTCACAGTAAATGTACAGTTAGTGTCAAACCTTTGCAGAAGGTCAGGTTAGGATGTGTCTAATCCTAGAAGTCAAACTGCACTTGTCACTTTTTCAAATGTCTAATACTGCAACCCCCTCAGCAGGAGGATAAAGTCACGTTTCCAAAAGATGGAACAGATGTATTCTGGTCCTTCATGTCTATTTCTGAGCTCCACTCAGCATCACCACGTCTTCCCAATACTCTGAATGTGTTCCTTCGCCTTCATCCTCAGTGAGGCTATACTGGAGTTCCTTGGATCAGCAGAGCACTGGTACGCCGGGGGTGGGGGGCACATAGAGCCGATGTGGGGCAGGTGCGGGCCATGTCCCAGGCCCTGGCAGGTGAGGAAGGAGGCCGGCAGGGAAGAGGGCACAGAAGGAGGAGGAGAAGGGTTGTAAGTGCCCGAAAGGCCCTGCGAGCCACCGATGAAGCCCGGGAGGGACTGCAGGGAGGTGGAGGTGGTGATCGGGCTGGAGAGCCAGGGGTCCAGCTGCAGGCCGGAGCCCAGGGAGCCGGTGGGGGAGCGGCTCAGGCAGAGCAGAGAGGAGGAGGTGTCCTGGAGCTTGATGGAGCTCACCTCCAGCTTCTCCTGCCGACGCCACTTTGCCCGTCGGTTTTGGAACCACACCTGAAAGAAAGAGGAGGATTTTTTTATTTTCAATGCACTTCAAATCATGATAACTTTGTTTATTCCTGTGGAGGGAACTGTATGCAGCAGCTTGGCCATCAGAGCGTCTCTCAAAAGACAAAGAGAGGAAGAGAGAAAGAAAGAAGAGACAGCTAGAAAAAACACAGGATGTAAGCTTAAAATATATTATGTAAAATATATTATTGTGTTTAAGTATTTAAATTCAATTCAATTCAATTTGATTTGAACAGACCTAAATCACATCAGACATTATCTCAAGGCACTTAACATAGCAAGATCGAGACCTTACTACTATGTGAACATTTAAAAAGACTGGATTAAATTATTAAATGTATGAGTGAAGATTTAAGCTTTGAAACTAAACACTTTCCTTCAAATTGTGATGCTGTAATCAACAATCGCATGTAAACATACAGAAATATTTCCAGAAGGGGACTCAAATTGTAATTTTTCCAATTTCCTTTAATAATGATAAAAATAATGATGTGATAAAAGCCCCATTTTCTTTTTACCTGAACCAAACCAAGAGAAAAATATGATGTTGAAATCATTTTCTGCATTTAAATGTAAACAAACTGTTAATGAAACACCAATTTGTCAAAATAGTAAAAATGTCTTTACTGATATAAACCATTTTAGTGATTAAAATAGTTGTAATTAATGGGATATAAGACAGAAAATTATGACGATTTTTATATATTTATAATATCATAGTAAGAGTATTGTCCTAAAAATCTAATTAATTCATTTAAAATTGAATAGTTTTAACCCAAAACAAAATTTTGAGGGAAAGATGAAACCTATTAAAATGTTACTTTTGATTTAGTTTTTTTAAAGATCTTTGGCATTTATTAAAAATATTGTTTTGTTCAATGGTGAAAATTATAATGACTATGTTTACACAGCCATCATGTGATCTTAAAATTGCTTTTTAATTGTTTCCTTCAGTTTTTCATTTGTAACTTCTCTAGCTCCTTGTAACTTTTGGAAGGTGCTGTATAAATAAAGTTTATTATGATCAGTAACAGGCCAATAAAAGTGTGATGAACAAAAGGTTTTTTGTATTTCCTGGGACATACCTGCACTCGGACCTCCGGCAGGTTGACCTTCATGGCCAGCTCCTCGCGGCTGTACACGTCCGGGTAGTGGGACTTCTCGAAGGCTCGCTCCAGCTCGTGGAGCTGGAAGGTGGTGAACGTGGTCCGGTTCCGACGGTGCTTCTTCTTCGGGTTCTCGTCATCGGACAGTTTCCCGTCGTCTCTGTCCGGTGAGTCCGGGCACACCGAGGCTTCAGCGGCGCACACAGCTGCGGAGACACGGACCAGAGTGAGGGGGGGGGGGGGGAAACATCCAGAAAGGTTCAAGTTATGGACAAATGGAAATAGCCAATCAACCAGCTCTATTTTTTTTCCAAGTGTTGCTTATTTAATCTAAACTCTAATATTGTTTATTGCCACTCCAATCTGCTGAAGACAATTAGTTTTTTATAATTAAAAATTACTCCTGATTGCCAAAAATATTTTCTAGAGAAACTAACAGAAGGTGCCATTTTATGTAACGATTTTAAACCTTAAAAAACTACAAAGTCTATATGTATTTCTGCATTTTAAATCGTCTCGAGTCCTTCATTTAACTGAATCCACTTACTGTCAAAACTTTCTGCGTAAAGACTCTTCTTCCCCGGAGTCACGGTGACGCTCCCGGTGCGCTCTGCGTCTTTGGCCAGAACTTTTCCCGCCATGCTGTACGAGGCCGACTTGTGGAAGATGGTGTCCTCTTTAAATCCCAGTATGGCCTCGATGCTGTGGACCGTGGACGGGTTGCTCCCGGGGCTCTGAACCGAGCGTGCGGAGGGAGACAGGCGCTCATCCATCATCATCATGACTTGGGCAGGTGATCCAAGAAGCCACATTGGTCGGTGAGGTCTAAAAGATGGGGACAATTACGCACGGTCCAAATCCAAAGTCCAAGTCTTTCTGTTCTCTCCCGTTTGGTGAAGTTGTGGATGTCAAATAAAAAGTCTGAGGGATGTTGGGGGAACTTGCGCGCAGGACGCACACCAGCGAGGCCGCCTTGCGCATGTGGTTATGGAGCATCCTCAGAGGGGGCTTTTAAAGTAGCGCCTGCTTGCACGACCCCCTGCTCAAGCTGCAACCCCCGCTGCACGTCAGAGGGAGAGAGGACGTCCCGTGGGATTTGGCCCCGCTGGATTTAGGGGTAACTGTGCGCCCGTGGCACCGTGCAGCCTCCCGTAACTCCTCCCAATCTCAAGTGCATCAGTCGGTGGATGCTGCCTCTAAACCTTCTTACATAAATCTTAAAACCATCTTTCCACTCCTCCAGATGTCATGTCATGTCAGTCTGTCAAAAAAAAGAGAGGAAGATTATAGGCAAACAGATTAAGGTACAACAAAATCATAATTACAAGATTTCTGCTCAGGACATGGATTGCAAGATGACAGCTTAGTATTTAATCAAAGCGTCAACATATTGTTGCCAAAATGAATTGATATTTAATTTAGTTGAAGAATTATTTGTCTTATTGACCTAAAGATAAAAAAATAATCACACCTCTTGACTCACATTGAATGTAAGTATACGTTAATAGTCTCTTTAATTCAATTAAACTGTAAGCTAATGATTCCTAAACCAGACTTAAACTATATGTTAACCAGTTCTTACAGGTGTTGAGTCCAACAGGGAAACAAAGCCCAAACAATAACTATAACCACTTAACAGCAAACAAAGATTGACAGCAGTATAGTAATCCTACTTAAGGGGATTACATTATTTTACTCAAAAGGGTTAAAACCCTTAAAACTATTTAGGTTTTCCTAATCACAGAAGGTGACCTTATCCTTTGTTTGCCAGAGAGAGGAGGGAGGGGGGGTCGCTAACTGAGCACTCCTTAATTAACTCCAGAAAGTTGGGAGTCAATGCATGCAAATGTTATTTAAGCAGAAAAAAAAACTTGTTCCCTGGTCATCTCCTGCTTTTTGTGTGTTGTAATGATGATTTGTGGCGAATGCATGAGCAGGTTTCTAAAACAGATTTGAAAGTATCAGGGGTAAAAATAGTCAAACTCAATTTGATTCTCCTTCAGTTTCCAAATGTATTTCTGAATCCAGATGAGAACTTGTATTTTTTCTTTCTGTTGAAATCACCTTTACCTCGAAGTTGTGTGAATCTGTTGACAAAATGGCTTTAATTTTAAATGCGAAAAGGCTAAAAAAATAGTGTTTTGTTTGACAAAATGTATGTTTCCATAGAGAAAACAGTGCTTGGCTCAATAAGAGAGATTTTGTGTTTTATGGATATCAAATATTTTACAATTCAATTTGTAACCACAATTTTAAATGACTTATCAGAGGGGCCCCTGGACCATGCTCTGCCCTCTGTGTGTTGAGATAGCTTCACCCCTGTCCACCTCTCAACCTTATCTATTAACACTTTATATCTTGTTTAATACGTAAATAAATCCAGTTTCATTTGTCTTCATGTGGGTGACAAGTCAGACCATGTCTTGTACAGATACAAAATAAAACAGATGTTAACAAATTATCTTTAGACTTGATACTTTAATATAAAGAATTCAGATATACAAGGTATAATTTTATGATTTCAACAGAAATTTCTCAATGTTTCTTTTAAAGGTACATTCAAGTTACACTATATAGCCTAAACCAAATTCTTTTACCCCAAAGATGTTATACATTCATTGACTGCCAGAACAGGCTTCATTATTCAGGGAGGGGGGGCTGCACAAGATTTGGGACCCCCGGTGCAGATTTGCTCCAACACAAGAGCATTAGTGGTGATCAGGCCTGGACTTATCACCACCTCTGAAGGTGCTGGATGCTGAGCTCTGTCCAGGCCCCTTGGTCCCTGGACCAGGAAGAGCTCTCCCACAAAACTGCAGCCATCAAGTTAAAAGCATGAACATATTGTCTCAAATATCATTATTAGCCGGTGTCAGAGAGAAGCTGCATTCAGTCAAGTGCCATAGTATAATTTTCTGATTCAACTCCATTATATGCAATTCTATACATCTGCATTTCAGAGGCAAATATGGTTCATTTCACTGCTCTGTAAAATAAGACTTTATACCAAACCTTTGCTGATTTATGGTTGATAGACTTAACTGTTTGTAAAGTATATACATTTAAAGTACAGGTCTTAACAATAATATAACAATCGGAATGGGATTATTAATACAATTTTTGCTATCATACTCTACTCAAGGATGGTTCAGGCCCAAGCAAAGCAGCCCCCAGACCCTTTTACATAAGTTTGTATCGATTTCCATCAAATGGAATTTCAAGCTGCACATAAATGTGATGTTAACACTTTTAATGATAAACAAATGTTTCAATATGTTTTTGGTTTAGTTGAACTATCAGTGTTTTGGTCCAGGTTAATCAAACAGTCCAAACATTAGCATAACCTATAGGCTACTTGTATACCTCAATTTCAACCATATGTGCAGTACTTTTACAAAGCTAACTAGCAAATTTGACTATATATTACATTTAGCTACAAAATTGGAAATTTAAAAGTATCATTTGTATTTTTACGTTTTTTTCTTTTACTACCGCGGGTTAGAAACCCTTTGTCAGTTCTACCTCCATTTTAATATTTTCATAAATGTTAGCAACTGTCTACGCGTCTTGAAACTCCACGAGAAACTGTGATGGAGTGGATGAGACTGTTTACGTCCTTTTGTTTCTTATATTTGAAGATGAATATGATCGACTCGTGTAATTTGCCGAGCTGGTAGCTAAGCATTGTTTCCGATAAAAAGAAGAATGACATATCGGGCCTTCAGACTTTGCTTCGTCTGCTAATATCCCCATCTGGAGAGAGAGAGAGAGAGAGAGAGAGAGAGAGAGAGAGAGAGAGAGAGAGAGAGAGAGAGAGAGAGAGAGGACACAGGCTGACAACCTTGGCTGTGCTGATCCTATTAGATGGTAATCTCCAGACTTCACAAATCCACAGCCGTCGTTTCGACTTCATGTGAAACTCTAAATGTTGAGGATTCCTTCCTTCTTGCCTCCCCCCTCGTTCGGCCTAATCGTCCCTAACAAGTGTTTGGATAATGCCCAATTAAATTAAGACTGATTTCTTCATTCACAGCGTAAGCTTTTGATTCAGGTAGATGGTTTTAATCGCTCAGTTGGTTCAGCTTCGTACGTTTTATGTTTGGACAGCAGAATTTCTACATGGCTGAGCATTCGAGAGGCTGCTAGTGAAATCCAGACGTAAAGCACCATGCAGCAACATTAAAGTGAATAATCATAGGAATTAGCCATTTTCCAAAACTAAGATCATTGATAGTTTAACCAATAATAATCATACATAAAGAAATTCTAAAATTCAGTTTTTGAGGAAATCGCTTAACTGCATTTCTAGTTTGATTTGAAGAACCAGTCGAAATTGTGTGAAGTTGTATGGTCACTTTTTGAAAGCATTTCAAAAATTGCATTCAAATATCAAATTTGTCAACATGCAATAAAGTTTCGAAACTGCAGAAATAGTTTGTGCATTTGAAAAAGATGTAAATGTAAATTAAGTTTGCGCTGGAGTATTTTCTAATGAAGTTTCAGGACAAACTAATTTCTAATCTGTCACGTGACACTGAAACTACGAACTATTCTGACCCTGTTTTAACGCCTGAGCTGCAATTAGCATTTTGTCCACAGGTCAGGTGAAACTGTCCAATCAGGGCTGAAAAAGATCAATCCTAGTTGCACACCCTGGTGCCAGTGAAGAGTGTAATCTGCTCGTGGAACAGGATTGAAACGCTATAATTAGCGCACGTTTATAGTAAACCAAACTCCCCCTGGTGGCTAGTCTGAGTATAGAAATACAGTGGGATTGCTCTCTGAAGAGGATTTTCAAGCTTCACGACACAAACAAACATATTTAATGTGTCCAATACACATCTTTATTTGAACATGACATTTTGTTTTCTCAGTTTTAAGTACCTCCATGTATTTCATCAGTGTTTATGTACATTTCTCTCACTGGTATGGAATAAATATATATGGAATAAGTGTATTGATATTATGATTTGTGCAAATCTGCAAATGTCTCTGCAAATGTTTCAGGCTCACTGAACTGCTGAAGTGTTTGTGTAGAGAAAGTAACAGTAATTCTTAAATATTGAAAGACAAAAAAAAATCAATCTAAATACCGTAATTATTTCAAATACCACATACAAAAAAAAAAAACTAGAATAACCAACAACCAAAAGGACAGTTGAAATACACAGACGAAACTGTCTCATTATATCACACACATTTTGAAATGTACTGTGACCTGTGACCTGTGACAGAGAAGTGAAAAGAAATACTTTGCATGGACGTTCAGGGAAAATCACATTATTTGCATATTATTTAACCAAGAAAACAGGGGAGACATGGGGCACCTTGGACATAATTTTAAATAGTTTCTGATTATTAAGTAACTGGGAAACTTTTACAATATATCCATTTTCCCAGATGCAGACTGGTAGAAGTAGCACTGTATCACCTTGAGGGGACCAGACATGTTTTTTCCTTTTAGACGGATGATTTGCCTTTTGAGTGCTTATAACAGATTCTACATGTTGACAGAAGTCGTGTCTGTAATTTCCAGGAAAGTGAAAACGCAGGCCGTTCACATGACGGAGCACTTCTCCTCCGCTTTGGTCTTGAGCTCGGTGACGGTGGCCGAGGCCTTCTCCTTCAGCTGGTCCATGTCCATGTTCTGCAAGTTTTGAATCTGGCCCATGAGGGAGTCCTTGCCCTCCTCCTCCGTGGCGTCCTCGTCCACCATCTTGAGCAGCTCCTCGGGCACGTCCACGTCGTCCCCGGCCATCTCGATCATGTTCTCGTCCTGCTCGCTCTGCGGACAGCCAGAAAACATGGGTCAGGACACAGAGACATGGACATATGACAGTAGATGGTGTTACACTATAAATCACATTAGAGATATTTGAAATAAGGAAATGTCTATTTTTACACCTGTTCACAATTTGTCCCAAAACAGTTTTTAATCTGTTTATCCTTTGTGGTATACATCTATACTATTTTTCTCTTAATCATTTTTATAAGAGTTATATCTATAAAAAGTCAAATTATGTAAGGTCTTTCTGTTTAGTTGAGTGTTATTTTAATGTTAAAACAATGTCTGGTGTCACAATATGAGGCTTTCAGGTGTAGGAAGGACATTGTGTGTTTTCTCTGGTTATAACAGAGACTATGTATTTATAGTGTTGAATTATTATTTGCAAAGGTAAACAACCTAGAGGCTGACTTAAAGGATTTTTACAGGATTAACTTTCTGCCAGGCTGCCTGCTTTTCAAAAACATTTCTGGTTCCACTGCCACACTCAGGCCTGTCAGACACTGCATATGCCAGCCATGGCTTATGAGAGGATTTATCACAAAGCTAAACTATATTTAAACTAAAAAGTCAATATAAAACATCCACAACTTTAAAATAAAGTACATTTAGTTAATTCCTAACAAAGATTTTAAGCGTTTTCTACCTTTTTCACATATTTTTGTGATGCCCCTGTGTCCTTTGACTTCCCTCTCTCTGCACTAAGTGCTCCGGCCTCATGGAAATGCTCAATTTAAAACCTTTTCCAACAAACTAAACCTAATCACTTAATATGTGGAAAAGTCATGCAATAGGCACTGTACTGTGACTACTTTAAACTTCAATCTGTGGGATTATCTGGGACCTGCCTTTAGCCTTTCCTCTCTGAATCCCAACGATAGTCTAAAGATATCTACTACTGTGTCGCACGAGACCCTAATGCCAGCGGACGGACGACAACATCTTCTTGTTTACTCACACTGCACATGAGATATATATGTATAAATAGGTGTTTTTCTAAATCACACTTGAGTTCACATTATGTGTGTCCCCAACCGTGTTTTTCTAAATCACACTTGAGTTCACATTATGTGTGTTCCCAACCCTTCAAAGATTAAAATAAAAGAATTAACAGAACAATATGCCTTTAGGTGCTTTATTGTGAAGATGAAAATCCATTTAAATGTATATTTCAGCTCTAATAGAGACACTCCTACAGGCTTTGTATGTTGGTCTTTTTCAAACTGCCATGCAATACAAACATCCTTTACAGAAAATAATTAGATTTATATGCATAGCTCCCTGCCATTGTCTCCGTCATAAATATGTTGTTTCAATTTAAAAGAGACAAACTGTGAAAGGAAATGAACCCATTGTTTAAAACTACAGATGCAAGAGGCTGTTAGAAAAGCCTCCAAGGTCATTGCTGCATTCATGGGAATAGAAAATCATCTTATCATAAAAACCTGTATTAGAAAGTGAATTTCCCATAAAAACACACAGTTCATTACAGGTAAGGCTGCATCAGCAGATCAATATATATCATTAAAAGGTTCTAGATATTTATCTTTAAAAGGCTTAGATAAAATCACATCATACCTTATTTGCTCCTTCCATTACAGCTTATTTCTCTGTAAGATTCCCTTTTAAATCATGTAGCCGCTCACGCTACAATCACTAAAGTAGCTGTGGCTCTTCCTTGAAGCCGCTTCACGCTGCCTGTTGCTCCCTAATGAGCCTGGGACACCTGCTCAGCGGCATTTGGCCCTGTTAAGACTCCAGGTGCAATGTGGGACACATAGGCTGACGTCTCCGAGACGCTGCTTTGAATGTATTTGTCACTAATCTACTGGCATGGCCTCCACCTCCTGTCGACCAGGCTGCAGCTGCCAAGTCCTCCTGTTAGATAAAGGCAGCCTCTGCTTCACTGTGAAGCAGCTATTTGCCGCTCGCGCTCAGCACAGTCATCAGATGCTGCTCTTTCTGCCAGTCACTGGAGGAAAGGGCCATTTAATAAGAGCTGACTCATATTTTTTACCAGTCCTTAATAGCAAATGGAGAAAAGGGCCATCTGATCAATATATATATATTTAAAGAAATCCTCCAGAAACTGCAACTTGGGTCTTGTAAACTTGTAAAATCTCCTTTTTTGGCATGTAAAGCAGTTTACAACCATATATTAAGTGTTTTCAACACACTATAATGCAGTCGTAGCCACATTTAATCCCTCTCAGGGCACCTGTGAGCAGAGGCTGGTGTGTAAATGTTCTATTTTTGAAAACACTGTTATAATAATCATTTAAATATGTCTAATAATGTTCTTATATGTCTTTATATTAGAGGTTTTAAGTGTTGACAAAACTGCATATTAAAATACACTTTTTTAATGAAGTGCTTATAAATATCAAATACATCAGTAGGTCAAAGCGATGTGTTACTTTAAGATTATACCTTTGTGTTCCTCTATTAAGTATAATTTAAACAGTACAACAGTATGGATGTAAATCCCTTACCTTTGGCAGTCTGTATTTGTCTCTGAGGCACACCCTAAGTGTGGCCCTCTCTGCCTTCTTGTGTAAGAAATCTGCATCTCTCTCCATCCTGAAAGAGACACAACAATAATATTAGTACAGCAACATTTACTGTCGGTCACAACAACATCCCATGTTAAAACAATATTATGTCTGTTAATCTCTTTTCTGGAGAACACGATATCTGCAGGTGGGATTTTGTGTCTCTGCATGTTTGTCTTCAATGTGTCACGGGTTCGAGCAGCATAACATGTTTTCAACATCCGGATTTGATGTGTTTCATTCTGTTTTACCTTTTATGTGTTTCCATCCAGTGTAAAGAAAATAAACTTAAACCTGATTCCACAGAGCTCATCGCAATATTCCAATATGACAAACCTTAGTAGCTAGGTAATCAAATGAGTAACCAATATGGTCTCAATATGTTCCAATAAAATAAACGTTAAGTAAAGTTGTATTTTTTACCCTTAGTGTATATAAGTGCTTTGGCTTCAGGGCGATTCCATCAACAATTTCAACATCTACAACTGTATTTGGAGAAAACAGAAGTTTTTTGCATGTAATCTGTTTCAAATACAAAGCAACTTAAAAATAAACAAGGAAACTGTTTGAAAAGACTCTTGATCAATTTGAAATACGATCACAAACCTGGTCACATGATCACAAACCATTCAGCTTCAGATGTTGTTTTATTTTTTTATTTGCTGTGTTTATTAATTGTATTTTAGTAGTCTTTTATTTTATCTTGTATAATTCAGTATTTTGTACCTTTAAAATGTCATTACACTGCAACGAAACAAGGACCAACCCTCAGTGAATTCTCTAGTTTAAACAAAGGCAATATTTATACTTGACTCGTCTTGATGCCACCTTTATTTAATAGTTACCAAATCTTGGGGCATATTCACTTTTATGGGGTTATTTAGCTTTTTTTTTTCAGTATTCCCCAGATATGCATTATGAAGTGTTTTGTATGTCACTGAGGATTTGGTCCTTGGTAATGTTGAATTTCATGTATGCCACTACTGGTTAACCTCCCTTATATCTACAGAATATAAGATGCATACTGAGACTGTATCCTCTATGAAACAATAAAGTCAATATCATCGGTGTATAAACATCTGCAAAATCTAACACCATCAAAAAAATATGGGATGATTATTTTATTATTAAAAAGTGTTTTCATCCTCTAAAAATGCTTAATTCATCAAAGGCCATATCCTGAAGTCAATGTGGTTCCGTGCACTTTGTGTATTCCTATATCTCATTTCAGTATTCACGTAAACTTTCCCTCAGCCAATTAAAGATGGGATTATTAGGCCAGACTGAGTCGAGCAGATTTGAAATCAAGGCAAGATGGCACAACCTGAACAGAGTGCTGCACCGAGGTTTCTGTAAACTACACATTCATTAAAATGGCCTTTACTTTACAGATCATAGAGATACTGATATAAAGTCTTTTATTTCCCAACAACGGGTTTGTCTGCATCAGGAGTCATGGCTGAGTGAATATGTGAATAGGGTTACTAAAAAAATCTACAATAATGGAGGGTGTTGTCATTTTAATTCCCCAAACATGAGAGTAGAGAGGCTGGATTAATCCTGTTATGTAATACAAGCCGACTGAATTTGATGCTTTAAAATCTACTGTTCCGCCAAATTTAGATTAGTCACATTTGTACAATCGCACAATTTACAGTATTTCTTCAAAATGCAATTCAGGATTGATTAAACACATATTAATCACATTGTGGATATTTTATTACTGAAATACCTGCGCTATTGAAAAGAACTGGAAACATTAAAGTCCGTGTTTTCAACTGAATACTGAATTGTTTTTAAAACGAAACACTAAACAGAATGTTACCCATCTCCGCTCTTGATGCAGAAATTGATGACAGATTATGAGAGATTATTGATCCAGGTCCATCATGACCTCTAGTCCCGGTGGATTATTATGTAGAAATTGTAGGAAAAAAAAAATCAATGCATCGCTCCAAAAACTCACATATGCACAAAAAAAATACAAATGAATTGGTGTTGGATGGGAGTGTGGTTGCAAGACAGGGAAAGTTACACAGTGACAAAGTGGATTGCAGCTCTTCAAGGTCAGATTCTGCAGCCACACAGGTTTCCATGGACCAATGGCATCAATTCACAAAGGACCGTACAGTCCGGGTTGTTTACTTACTTCTCCTCCACCACCTGTTTTTGGTACTCTTCATACTCCTCCCGTGTCATCCCCGCTGCTTTGGCTGGATCTGTGGGGGCGGCCTCCTCTTCTTTGTCACCTCCACCACCGAGGCCAATTCCTGACAGGGGGTTCCCAATCATGCTCTTGATCAAGAAAGCCATCTCGACCTCTGTGACTGTTTTCTCTGCTTTCTGGTTGCAAGTAACGTCGCTGCCCCTTTATGGCGCCCTCCGCTTTGGCTTCCTATAGCTGTCAAATCCAGTGGTAGCTCTCTAGCTAACCTGCTGCTTGTCTATGGATCCAAGGACACACTGATGACAGGCAAACACACACACACACACACACACGGTTTGCCTCGGCCATAATCTGGATTTAATCCCCCCTGCTCCACTACGCTAAGAGGCAGATGGCCTGTTTTCTTTCTCTATTTTTAAATCATGCAGACCTTGGTGGATGTTGTTGTCTTTTTTATTTTGGACATTTAGTGCATTCTGTGGCAGAGCAAGGTGCAGCATTTATCATTAAGAAATTGAGTTTTGCAGACAGGGGCCTTCACTTTGTGACCACACACACCCACTGCTGCTTAATCGTATTAGTAAAGTATGGGCCGGCCCGTGTGCAGCTTATACTGCTGAGGCCAAGCAGAGTGGAGAGAGAGAGAGAGAGAGAGAGAGAGAGAGAGAAGCGGGATTACAGTCATGTTTATCTGCACTGGAACCTCCCATCATGCCGTGCTATTGTTCCGTGGGAAGATGATTGACAGGAGGAGATATTGCTCAGGCTTCATTTCTCCATTTTATTTTGGTTACCTCACTAGTTCTGTCAAACGTTTCAGAACTGTGCCATCAGATGTGTCCTGTGATTTCTGGATTTCTGCTCAAGTGTAATCACACGTTCATTCTTTACTGCAAGATCACTTAGCTACTGATCAACACTGCAATGTTGTGGAAATCAACAAGGGCCTCTCTAGACATCCAAGGACACCTCACAATATATCATGAAAATACTGTAGGTTTAGTGTGAAAGAGATTAAGGATGCAAAGATCTCCTTTACCATTTGCTCCATTGACTTCATCTACATCTATGAAATAACCTGCAGAACATGCAGAATATAGAATATAAGATATATAATGCATGTATGTTTTTTTCAAGGAAAAGAAAGATGTGCAGCAACAACTACAACATTTCTCTGAATGTTGTAGTTGTTGCTCAGGAAACCTGAACTCTAATCAGGGATTATGCAAACACTGAAGCAGTTTACTGCACATCTTTCTTTTCCTTGAAAAACACAAACACATATATTCTATATTCTGCATGTACTGCAGGTTATTTTATAGATGTAGATGAAATCAATGTCAATAAATTTGAATGGACTTTTTTTCCAGAGAAGCCATTTTGACATAAAAAAAGAAACAGAAAACAGAAAACCCACCGTAAGTAATGAATAAATAATAATAAAAAGGTAAATAATGTAACTATCTGGCCTCAGATGGTTAAAGACCTGCGACTTCGGTCCTCAGTGAAATGAATCAACCACTATTAAATTTATTGTCATAAAATGTGGTCATTTGGATATTTATAACTATTAGATGATGGTTTATTTTTAGGATTAGTGACACTAAACTTTTCATGTAAAACCACCAAAGGGTTAAAATTTCAAATGTCCAGTAGTTTAAATACCGAACTGATAAAAATCTAAAGATTTTCTAATTTGCAAGACGGCTGTGACTAAGTTCAGCCCCATTGATTCCTGTGTTTATGTAGTTATATGTAAACTACAACTCCTTTTAGAAAGAATCCATAAGTGTAAAAAGTTAATAAAAGCTTTGTTCTTGTGTTATTATGCAGCAGTGTAATGTAAATTGTTCAGGTGGAGGATATGTCGGATTCTGACACGTCTGACTCGATCAAAACAGAAAAACAGAAGCAGACATCGGCTCTTTGAGTTTTGTTCACCAAGTGTTCAGCAGTCTTTTATACAAAATTGCACAAGTCAAAACACAGGTTGATTTTGTCTGTTTTCGGGTTGGTTTCGTGGAATGGGACTGTGGCAGATTCAGCTTTTCAAAACAAAATCTACGGATCTGACTGATCAGAAATACTGCAAGGAAGTTATAGCATCATGATGGAAGTCTCACACTAGCATTTATACACAATGATTGATCAAATTAAAAATCTGCAATTAATTAAAATAAACTCCATCGACAAAACTATTCTTTTCAAGTAAAATAACTTACAATCTGAAAATATTTAAACCAAAAAAAATTACCAAAATGGACATTCCCTCATTTACACACTTTCATTTCAGAATTTCATCAAAAGAATTTCTTTGCTGCAGCTTCTTGTTGACTTCTACGAGAGGGAAAAGGAGAAACAGAGAATTCATTAAAAAGCCATCGATCTTTTAAGCACACAGAAAGGAACAAAAAAAATTAAAGTGTCTTACTTGTACATGATGTAGCAGAAGAACAGGACTGATTGGATGATGATGAAGATTATAAAATGAATGGTGGATAAGCAGGAAGGCATAGGAGGCAGGTCAGGGCACTTTACAATCTTCTCAGCAGGATTCTGCAGGTGGAAACACACGGAATAAGATCAGGATTCAGTAGAGTGAACTCTTCTAACTGCCTTAGTACTTTTTAGACAGGAACTCATCTAAAAAGTGTGTCTGGGCATTTTCCGGAGTTTGCCTTTCACAAATGAAGAATGCAGCAGGAGGTTGCCGAGTCAGACGCTTCGCAACAACAGGAAACATCATTCAGGCAAAAGAGTGGTGTTTGGGTAGAAGGAAGGGATTTATCAAATTTGCTGTGGAAATCTGCTGATGTTTCTGTTTACAGCACATCGACACCAGCGTCGGTCCTTATCCCCAAACACTCTCGTATCTCAATGTCTTTCTAAGTTCTCAGAGATCTTTGTCTGCGTCTTCTACGTGTATGGCACCTTACAGATATTTGCATTCTTTTAGTTTCGTTAAATTTTTTGCATTTTTGCGTCAGTCGCTGTTGGAAACGTCATCAACACACCCACTCCCTCTCTGTGAAGCTTCTGGACATTCTCCTGCCGTGTTCTCACATGGGCTCACTTAAAAACGTTCCCGACATTCTACTGGGGACTAGCAGGACAAGTTTGGACAAGATTTTGTCATTCTCACTTTCAGCAGCTCTGGAAAATTCCAGGGAAAATTCGGGAGTTCAGTGCATGTCTGCAAGTAGCTGAAGTGTCAGTGAGTCCAGACTCTGATCTGTACCTGAGCACTGCGCTGCACCAGGTGATCCACGTCTCTTTTGACCGTGTGCAGGTGTTCCTTGATTTCGTTGAAGTGCTGAATGGTCTCATATGTTCCGATACCAGCTGCGTTTCCCTGGTGCTGGGCCGAGCCGATCTGTTTCAGCGACTCGTGAAAGGAGCTTCTGCGGAGACGAGGACACACAAAGTGATCACAGTCCCTGTAGACGAACACTATGACTGTTTCAGATAAATCTTCAGTCCCACAGCCTTTGAAAACCCAATAAACATGTCAACAATACAGTCTAGTCTGTTTACCTTTCACAGTCTGATACATGCGTTGAGTGAATTCATGTTTGGAAACAGAACGTACAGTATGCTGTGTGGTATCATTTATTTACCATCATACAAATAGTCCAAAAATTAATCTTTTAATCCCTATTCACAAGAGGCTGCATATTCTCAAAGTTTGAAAAACAGAAAATTACCATCTGATAAAAGAGGTCATGATTGCTAAATTAATCCCTTATAAAAACATGTTCTTACAACAGATTACAAGTACAGGAGGTTAATAAAAAAAAACACAGAGGAACACTATCTGGAATATGTAATCCAGACTCTCGTCATGATGCTAAACCCATCTAGGGCGTTTTCAGTATGGTATATGCCATTTATTGTAGGATATACACATCCTGTTATGTTTATGGTCAATAAAAACAAGTAATCATTTTTCTATACTAAAACGGTGGCCTGTTATGAATCAGGAGCAGAGCCAACATTCTGGAAAGATAATATTTTGTTATTGTTTTGTGTCACTGCAACTGTCTCGGCCTGATTCTCGTATTTTTTTAAGTTACTAATTGTCAAATGTCCGTGAATCAGGACCTCGAACAGACATCAACATGCATGATCGATCACTGCTGCCTCCAGTCCTCTGTACATCTGTGTCTTTACTTTCAATTTCAGAAGTAAATGAGGTTAAAATGCAAAATAAACCATTCTGAGGAGAGAATGAAAATGTCTAAGCTGGGATCATATCTCTCAACAAAATGAAATTTCTCAAGGCTGATTACTTACAGGGAGGAAGCAATAAGTTTCCTTTATCATCTTAAACACATCTAAGACGATTACAAAGAAAAAAAAAGTGACTTGACAAATGAAAGGAATTCCAGCAGCGTAAGTCCTGATTGTGACAAGAAATCAATTGGAAGGAAACTGTGTTTTGCTGTGTATGACAGATGTATTTAAAGACGACTAATCTGATAAGGACAAAAATGGTGCTAAGATGTGGCCTTTTCTTGCTCGGCCACATGGCTGCGGTCTGAGAGGACGGCTAGGGATGACATATTAACAAAATCTAATTTGTTTCACATAGAGAAGGGGGAGAGGACAAACAAAAATCTCCCTTGAGAAAGTAAGTGAGCATTTATTAAAGCCGACATCTAATCTTTATTTACCACAACTGACCCATTTATGAGCGGAAAGCCCTCCTTGGAGTCTCGGATGAAGTCCTATCATCAACTTGGGTGTTTAAAAAGACGGGTCAGGATAAACTGAGAGCTTAATCTACAAGGTAATACAGATCAGTCGCTCACATTAGCGCACAAAATGAAGCAGCTGCCGCCTTTTTGCCGCAGGTCTGAACTTATTTAACGTGTCAATCAGCTCATTCAGCTCCTCTTCCAATGACCACTCTGATAATGTGCTTTCTGGAAATTAAATCGTTAGAGAAACTCCGTCTTTCCCTGCCATCTATAGGATATAATTCACTTATAGAGGCGTCTGTGTGGAATTAAATATATGAGACAAGTCAGAGTCCATGTGAGTTATGGGTCAGCGATGAAATAAAGAAAATCATGTATGCAGAGTCAATTGAGGATGAATGTCCTGTTGGATTTAGGGCATATAAACAGCTTGGTTCTTTTATGATACATGAGACTAAGAGATTAATGTTACATGAAATAAAATCTTTAATATCTTGTGATTCTGATTAATTCTTCATGCAGATGGTGGGTTAAAATTAAGAAATGGCCACGACAGGTCATTTACTGAATAAATTAACACTGTTGATTTTTGAAAGGTCACAATTTGAAGAGGAAAATAAAAAACATTTAAATTTTCTCAACAATTACAAGCTGAGCTAAAAGTGAAGCTATAATTAAACAACTAGCTGAATATTTTATTTAGGGAAACTAAGGAAAATAATGATTAAAATCCACTCACTAATCTTTGGTTTTGAAGATGACTACTTCTTCTTTTTATTCTTTTTTTAAATCTCTTGCGTGCTCACAATGACTAAGCCCACAAGCACCTTACACGAGCCGTACAAAAGCACAAATATGTTATTGACAAAATAAAAACGCTCCACATCAAAAAATTACATTCTCTATACCTAATCAGGCTTACTCACGGTAAGTACCAAAATCAAACAGTCATCTGAGTCTCTGCTGTGGAAGGCACACCATCATAAAATCTCTTAAGCTGTATTATCTTGGCATTAAAATCTGTGCAGGCTGTGATCTGAGAGTGATAAGGAGAGCGTTTTTTACAGTTGAAGGGGAAGAAGATTACAGCTGGGCTTTACTGTACCTATCACACTGTGCCTCAGCAATGACAGGATTCTTATTATGTGGAATAATATATTTTAAATAAATGACTTTCTTTATCTGGGATCAGACTAAAGGAGTTCCAGGCCGATATGACCCTGATTCGAACAACCCAGAGAATCGCTGGAGAAATCTGGTGTGGAACCTGAGCTCGATACCGATGTTTGGTCCAGATTGTCAGGTGGTGTGATGGGTTACAGAGCCGTTCTTAAACCTCCCGAGCTGCCCACAGAATCATCTGGGCAGCACCGATAATTATCAAACATATTTATGATTTAAAATCAGGAGGATTATTTGTACGGTGAAACCACTCAGCAGCTGATGGTGCGGACGAACAATGGTTAACAGTCTGAGGCTAACTTCAGCTAGCATGCTACTGTTGACAGATATTTTAACGACAGTTCAAATCTAACCTAAAGAATAGATAAGAGTGACCGTGTCTCTCCATCCATTTTTTCATCCAGACTCATTTCGCCTTCTGCTTTCTCTATTTACATTACAGCAACTCTTCCCCATCCTGTTTTGGGTGATGTGCCGTTATTTTCTTATCTTGTGGAGTGGCCATGTTTAAGATGATAGAGAAGAATATCTGTGAAGATTCTCCTCATGTTCACCCGATTTCAAAATCAGTCAGGATTTTAAAAATGTATTCTTAAATTAAATTAATCATTGTATTTTTACCTTGTCAACAACACAAGCAGAGACCGGACACAAGCGGACTGAGTGTGGAGGAAGCCGTGTCTGTGGCTGGATTATCAGGCAGGCAGACACCTGCGATGTTGCAGCCACGGCATCCTGAGATTAAATATGATTTCAGGGAATTACCGGCAGGATTTCCCTTGTTTTTCTGGAGTATCACAGACTGCTCTCTTCATCTGCGGTTGCACAAACAACAGCTCGTTTTTTAGGACCGAAAATCCGCAACAATGGATGCTGTTGTTACTTACTTCAACTCGTTCAGGTTTCTGAGAACCTCCTGCTGGGTAGACAAGACGGTGCTCAACTGAGAATTGGCAGAATCGACCTAGAAGACAAATACAGCACAGCGTGATCAAACACGTCAATGTTGACATTTGATAAAAGTTGTCATAAAAACAGGTTTATAAGTTTTGCTAACCTGTCATAAAAACAGTTTATTGGAAGGAAAACACAATTACGTCACTGAAGTGAATTTTAAATGTCCATTTGCTTTTAAAGTTTTATTTCACTGTTTAAGCAGGTTTACACTTCTAGATTAACAGTGATAAGAAATTAATCTCGGGTTTGCAGAAAAATGTGGATTTCTACATTTTCATCTGTGTGAAAAGGAGAATTCTAGATGAAATTAAGTGTTTTTTTTATAATCCTGAACTGACTGTGTGGATCTGGTGTAAAAAATTTGGGCAATAAAAGGCTCACCTGTCCCGACTCGACGTTCGCCCCCTTTTTGGTGACCTCATCGGTGATAACGGAGACGTATCTGCGCTGCTCGTCCAGGATCATGGCGAGCTGCCGGTGGAGCTGTTTGATCTCCAGATGGATCCGGTTCTGGCCTTCAAACACCTGCCGGATCTCCCGGTCATTCACGCTCTCGTACAGGTCCTCAACTGAAGAGGAGAACAAGATCATTTGAAATGAAATCAACAAACCTTTTATGGGGCAATTTGGACATGCTCATGTTTTTAAGTAAATTATGATTCGGAAATTTGTATTTTTCCAAATTTTAATTGAGTTTGTTCCTTTAATATAGAAAAAGAGAAAGAGAAAAGAAATAATAGAATTTTACTCTTAATTATATTTTACCCTGTGCCTTTAACATAATTAATTGGGCCGTATGATTTCAGAACACTAACTTGGCTCTCCTTGGACGTCTGGGTGCTCTTTCTGAAACTCCTCTTTCTTTTTGTCGAGCTCTTGCTGGAAGTTCTGAAATTCCTCCTGGTACTTGTCCTTCTCTTCTTTAGGAATCTCAGATTCAGGTGGGGGCTTCAATGGAGAAGACAAAAAAAAAGCCCACTCTGAGCTCAATAGAGGCCAAGCTTAGGCTATATTGTGCACATGCGAGCATGCGCACACAGAGACACACACAGCTACTGAAAAGTAAGTTGCACACTGGACTGGGAGAGAATGAGGAGATCTAGGAAAATGTAGTTACCGGTTGCTGGCCTGGTTCTGTGAGTCTGAATAACAAGAAGGACAAGACATCATGGTCATCTGAGGGAGGAAAGAAATTCTGAATTAGAAAATGACAACAGAGAAGCTTACTGAAAATACAGCATAGTAATAACGAGTAAGTAGTATCTTGGGAAAAACCTGGTGAATACAGAGTAATAAACTGATTTTACCATAGTCATGTTAAGGTTAGTTTTCTACAACAGGGTAATAGTGAGTCAAAAACATGAGTAATATCTCAATAGGGCAGAAAATGGCAGTAATAACAGTAATAATGTGGCTCATCATCCCAAAATAATTAGGCTGTGAGGGTATATAAACTTTAATAATGGAGAAATATCACACTACTTTTACTTTGAAAGAAATAATGAGGATACGGTTATGGTGGGGAAATACCCTGATTCTTTTTGATTTATTTTTAGAGTAGTACCTGCTAAACCACCGGTGGCGGCTGAAATGCCAAAGAAGCCCTCAGGGGGAATGACCATGTTGTCAATCTTTGTGCAGAACTCATAGTCCTCTTTGTCTGGAGTGAAACCGTTGTTGATCATCACCTGAGGAGGAAAAAGAATGATACTGCAGCTGATAAAAATACTGTTGACTGTACTGATAGATCAATATGTTATATCTGTCTATATATTTTTTTCTTTAACTTCTAAGATGTCATTATCAAACCCTCACTACAAAAAAATATATATTTTTTTCTGTAATTTAGATTTTTTACACTATAAACATATACTTAGTGATAAATAACTATTTTAAAAGAAAACACAAATACGACCTAATATATAGACCGTGGATTTTTTTTTTTTTTTACATACAATGTAAACAAATGCACAGTTTTTCTGCATTGTTTATTTTGTAAAAGAAGTTTCATTTTGGCAAACCTTAAAGCAGACACCGATATGTCTGTAAGATGATCATCAGCTGATCGTTATATATATATATAATATACTGTATATAACTGATTCTCAGCATGTGCCATAGGGCCGTGTGTCTGTGATGCTTCCTACCGTCAGTGTCTTCTTGTAGTATATTATTTTGGCTCGGACAGGATACGGTTTGTTGCGGAAGTCTCGTAAACATGTGCCGAGGGCTTGTGTGGTGCCGTCACTGCCAGATGAACACAACATTGTTAGACAAAAATAGAACTAAAACAAGGCTCCACATCGTCATGAGTTGGGAAAAGCACAGTAGGATGTAGGGGTATGAACCTTTAATATATAAGTGAATACAACTTAATGTCTGTTTTTGTAAACACTCAGTTTGGAAAACACTGAACTCTAAGACAAACTGGAATTGAAAGAGTGATTTAAAGCTTTCACTGGCTCTGGGGAGATTAGGAAAAATGGAGGATTATTTACTTTCCAAGCAAATATAATCATATTTCCTAATCTTCTTTAAGTTGTTAAAAAATTTGAGTTGGTGATGACATCAGATCTAAGCGAGAGAACTGTTTACTTACTTTTGGTGGTCATAAACAAGGTTGCCATTGTTTCCCACAACAATTATGGACGGGTTATTTTTCTGGAATGAGGATGAGACGACAAGGAGATGCATTAATCCTTCACATCAAGTAAATGTATTTTAGGTAATCTCATGGCAAAATATCAAACTGGTACCTGAGCACAGATAAACACTTCTCAAATGTGACGGTAAATGACTTGTTTTACACGACAGTGATCAACAGATATATTTTTATCTTCAACACACTTCCTATTTGACTACAGCAGTTAACAATCAAACCTGAGTGGATGTCGTCTACGTCAGATTTTTTAACTGGTTGCAAAGAAAAAAGACTGAATCTGTGTTAGCTGCGAGTCTGCTCAGGTGCTGTTTACAAAGCTCCACATGAAACTCATTCAGGAACAGAAAGCAAATAATATGTAAATATGTTTTAACTGTAAAATGGCGAAACTGACTTCTGTCCACCCACACAAGCTCCAAATGAGTAACGATCTCCGTCTTGTGCCCAGTCACTGCAACTGTGCCATTGATTGTTTAAAGCACTTGAAAACTCCAGAGAAGTGTGGACGGCAGGCGTGAACGTAGCAACAGTGATGTGTTTTCAAACTAAAACGTAGCAGTGTGCAAGCAGCCTACAGAATTTTTGGAAGTGTAAAGCTGACACTGACCTTTCCATCGTTGTCAAAAGAGTCAAAGAAAATTCCAAGTCCGTTCCAGTTGTCGGCGGCTCCGTACACTGGGCCGTCGAGGCCTTGTGATTTTGTGAACCACACAGCCTGTCAACACAAAAGAAAATAGCACACATACTTAACTTAAATAATTGTTTCACTGACATTTGTAAAACAAAAGATTAAAAAGTGGTACCCTGTGTGCACGCTGTATATACGCTACATGTGTGTATATATATACCCCAATCAGGCTATGCTTTGTTTATTCATTTAATAATGCCAGATTACAGCTGGGCTTTACTGTTTATCAAATTTCAATAATTCCATTTCCATGACATCATTATACATTTTCTAACTTCATTGTGTTGTCTTATGATGTCATATGATGTCGAATAATGTTCTGATCAATATAAGATTATATTTATAATAATATTAGATTGTCTTTAATTTCTGCAGAGATAACTTGGAAGCACAATCCAACTCCTGCATCACCTGTCATGTTCCTGTCTGTGAACAACAGTCATTTCTTCTCATCAGTGCAGTTTGGCTTAAATACTGCAAATAAAAACTGTTGTTTTCCCCAGGTGTGGAGACGCTTGTCATTTCCCCCTGTGGGCAAGACACGCCTCCTGAAACAGGGAGTGCACCTTCGCTTCAGATACAGGTTTTTCCATACTTGACATTTAGAGTCTGCGAGGCAGCAGGTGCTTTATACAGTAGATCTTATACTCAGCTCCAATTACAAGCTAACTGTATTTTTCAGCATGGTAAATGTATGGTAAGGTTTAGTTTCTTTAGTGTTTTAGTTCAGTAATTTCAAATATTACATTGGATATGATAAGGTGTAAGGTTGTGGATTAAAGATATATTGCAGGGCCGTGCAGATTAGATTTGGGGATTGATTTTGATGATGCATCAGCTTCTGTAACAATGCAAACACAAAACTTTTCAGACCTTAGTCTGGGGAATATTAGCATTTGTTTTACAACTTTTTCATTTATTTAATTCATAAAGAATAACAGTCAAACAGAAGAAAGTTCTCTAGAGAGCTTTTCTCCCCGGCAGCGTCCCCCTCCTTACCAAACCGTCCGCTCCCATCCTGCCTCTTCCAGATACTCTGAAGGTCACCTCGGCCTCCCAGTGTTCGAAGATGACGGGGTTCTTCGTCCACACGGAGCCCTTCTGGCTCCTGAGAGACGGTGTGATGCGCACCTGGTCTGCACTGGGAATAGCATCTGGGATGGAGGAGAGAAGAAGGATTTCAGTGACACGTTAAGTTTGATGCTCTCTACGGAAACAATACCCTGTCAAATGTTTTTCTGCGACTTCAGCAGCATATGGGTTTGATATCCATTTCAGCCATCTTGTAGTGTTGTTTGTTTATTTTCCCCTAGTAAATTCTTTAGATACTTGAGACACAGGATATTTTCTTCTGATTATTTTTCTGTACAATCAAGACTTACTCAGAGTCACATTAACATTTGTGCACTTGTGCTGTGCTTACACCTGTGTCTGTTTGTTGGTCTGTTTGTAGGAAAGATTACTCAAAAACTACCGGTCAAATTTCCAAGAAAACCTGGTGGAGGGATGTGGTATGGGTCAGCAAAGAACTCACGAAAGTTTGGTGGTAAACATTGCAACCTTTTCACCAATTTCCTAGTGAGTAATTCATGAATGTTGATGAAAAATATCAGAAATATTTAGGGAACTGATATCGATGTGTGCAACTTGATGCGGCTTGTTTTGATTTAAGGAGACTGTTGGGCCTTGGTGGAGGAATGCTTTCTACTGAGAGCCATCCTAGTTGTTAATGCCACTAGTTAATACTTGCTGATTTTATCTTTTTAATATAATTATAACTTGAATAGGGTAGTTTGTACTATTTTCTTTAGTTATCTTTTAAAGCAAAAACTCCTAACTTTACCCAGTGGCAGTATTTCATTTATGACGCTGAAGTGCTCGTCTTGCCTGATGTAACAGTTGGCAGAATTAACTTTGAGTTTTGGCCTGTTGATGGGACAAAACAAACAACTTGTGCGTAATGGTGGCCTGAGGGGTTTAAGTTGGGGTTTGAGTCCTGCTGCAGGCTCCTTGTACATGTCAGCCTCCTGGTTTCCTGTTACCTCTGTGTAAACCACTGTTTACTAAAGGGACAACACAGAGGGGGCAGGAGAAGAAGGAGGAGATCTAGTGGACTCTAGGAGACTGGGAGGATGGCTTTCTCAAGTTTTACCTCCGCCAAAGAGTTCATGTTTTCATCTAGCGTTTGTTTGAGCCCATTAAACTTTGGTGAGGATCCAGGAATTTGTTTTCACGATGCTGTGAGACAGGGCGTTTCACAGAAAATGATTCATGTCTTGATGAAAAAACTCAGGCACATTTAGGGGGCACATACCTATGAGTGTGTGCACTTTGGTGCAGATAAGGATCAGAAACTAGTGCATTTAAATGTGGTTTCACAAGTGGACTTGCCAGAAGTTTCCACTTGAGTATCAATGTAGTTTATCAATGTGTTGATTGTGGGATTTAAACTGTAGAGTAATGTGTAGATTCATTGATAATGCTCAGACCCATTGACGCTGGTTTACAGGGAGTATCTGTAATCTCTGTATTGATCGCTCGTGTCAGCAGCTGGACGACTCGCTGTGTGATGCAAGAATCCAAAGGCCTGTTCTCTGAGGAGGAAAGTTCAATACTTCACATGCATGTGTCAGCACAGACTCCTGCAGGAGACAGAACCGTTAACGTCCTGTTTTAAACCCTGGGTTTTATACGTTCACGCGTGTGAGTGTCACAGGGACTTTGAGGTGAAGCTCGGCTGCTTAAATCAATCAGTTTGCTAACGAGGTTTTGAATGAACGACGCAAAACCGCTGTGACCACAGAATAAGAGGTGCATAGCGGGGAAAACAAGCCGCCGACGTGACGCCTCTGAGCGGACTGTGTTCACACAGAGTGTCGGTGTCGGAGCCGGAGGACGAGCAGCTGTGTGTTGACAGCTGGACACAAACTTACTTCCCGAGTGGATCCAGAAGGGGATACTGCCGTCGGTCTGCGCCAGGTGAGGACCCTTGAAGCTGTATTTGTACTCGAAGCGGCGGTGAGGAGCCTCCTCCGTCGTGGACGCACCTGAGACGATGTCCGCGACGCTGCGCTGGAATAATAACGTGGTGAGGAAAGTTAATATCAACGCAGGAGTGGTGCAGCCCGGCGGCCGCGCTGAGGACTCCGCCATGTTTGTATCACTGCTGACGTAGCGCTCAGAAGAGGGGCATGACGGGAAGGCTGGAGGGCCAACAGGGCGTTTTCTCATTGGACGGTTCCTCTCTCACTTCATTCTCTGTCTCTCTCTCTTCTCTCTCACTTCATTCTCTGTCTCTCTCTCTTCTCTCTCACTTCATTCTCTGTCTCTCTCTCTTCTCTCTCACTTCATTCTCATTCGCTCTCTTTCTCTCTCAATCTCTTTTCTCTCTATCTCTCTCTCTTTTCTCTATCTCTTCATTCTCTCTCTTTCTTTCTTTCTTTCTCTCCTCTCTTCCCCTCTATCTCTCTCGTTCTCTTCATTCTCTCTCTCTCTCTCTCTCTCTCTCTCTCTCTCTCTCTCTCTCTCTCTCTCTCTCTCCCTTCCTCTCTTATCTCTCTCACTCTCTCCCCCTTCGCTCTCTTATCCCCCCCCCCTTCTCTCTCTCCCTCTCTCTCTCTCTCTCTCTCTCTCTCTCTCTTCTCAACACAATCTATGAGCAGGGGCGTAGCAGTGTAAGTAACAGTACCGAGGGCAGCACCACATGGTGCCCCCCCTCAAATAAACAGTAAACTACTAGGGGTACTAGAGAGTACACTACATGGCTTGTGTGTTGGAGTAAGGCTTATTATAATCTATTCTTGCCCGTCAATCAGGACCAAAGATGCCATTATGATAAACTAATATGAATGGTAATTTAATTCTAGCATTAGTCTATGAGGTTGGTGTCTGTTGTTACTTTCAGTGGGACCAATACTAAAAGTTAGTTTTATGTAAAGAATGTTATCTGACGTCTAACACATATACATCCTGCACAGACTGCACCTCTGGTAAACCTATACCCCCCCCCCAAAAAACTATCATCTGTCCTGTATTAGTCATCTCTCCTGTATTAGTCATGAAGGAAACGATGATGTAACAAACAATAAACACATCAAATATAACAAAACCCACATGGTGATGGCCGTCCTTCAGTTGCTGCTCCTCAGCGGCTCGTGGGCCTGCATGAGGTCGGTGAAAGGTGAGGTGACTTAAGTCATGTCGGCTGCAGGAGCTTTCATGCTGCCATGAGCTGTCTGAAAGCCTCAGTGGGTGACGGGGGAAACGACACAATTGTGTGCCACTCACTTTCTATTTACTCTAAATCAGCTTCCTCCTGGAGGCGCAGCATCACTTTCTGTGAGGGGCTGTGATTACTGGTTCAGGAACCAACCTCAGGACAACAACAGGCTATTGTGGTGACACTAATCTGGGGATTTTGACCACTCTGGCAAATGATCAGCAAATGGCAAGGACTGAGCTGCATGGTGTTTACCACAGTAAGGTTTTATGCTTCATTTCATGAGCATTTCCTTTATATGAGATACATGAACAGGGCTGGTCTGCTTCTTTTTTTTGCCACCTTTTTGTTCTTACACATGTTTACCACTGAACTATTTCTCGACCTTTGCAAATCATTTAACCACAATGACACAGCAGCTGAGGTTTCCAGAGTAGAATGTCTTTTACTTCTTCAATTTCTAATGCAACACATATGTTGCAAATCATATCATAAATAATACTATGAGATTGATTTTACTCTGTCTGGAAGTCATGAACAACAATCACACAAAAAAAATACTTTGTACCAAAATAATCAGAGGTATACTAGAAGGGCACTTGGAGGGTGCATACCTCCACCGAGGCTAATTGGCCACCTACGTTTTATTATTCATAGCATTGTACACATGCCTGTTTTCTTTATAAAGATCTTTGCAGTATTTCTTCAGAAATAACAAAACACTTTGAGAAACGCAATGTTAAAGAAAGTGAAAATCGAAATTCCCTGATCCACTCCCTTTATCGAATCTTCTCTAAAAGTAGAGGGATTCTTCCCTGGCCCATGTCCCAGCCTTCCAGCACGTTTCAATACGATTGGTTCTGTAGTTTTTGTGTAATCTGGCTAATACGCAGACAAACAAACAAAGAAACCACCAAAAACCAATGAAAACATAGCTTCCAAGGCGTACGGTTAAAATCAGCTCAAAGACAGAATCAACAAGGCTGATTGCTTTTTCTTTTCTGTGTCAACGTTGATCTTAGAGAGACACAATAATGAAACACATCGTGAGGAATGAGGAATCATTGCTTTTTGTCAAATTAGTTCCAAATAGTGATCTGAACAGGGAATATGAGGGAGAAGATCACACCTAATTAATTGGCGGTTCACAAACAACCCTTGATACTGTAGACAAAATAAAGAATCAATGTCATGTCAATGTAAATTTTATTTATATAGCACATTTAAAACCACTTGGTTGACCAAAGTGCTTTACAGGTGTAATGGTACAACAAAAGGACAGTAAAACGTAATACATCATAGTGCAAGTAATACAAATGAAATAAAATTATTAGTGTAAAATAATAAAAATAAAAATATAAGATATATACGATAAGATAAATTACACATTAAAGAATGACTGAGACAACAATATCATAAAGCACGAGATTCTAAGTGAAGTACATGGAAATTATGACGGAGATGCTAACTTTTGTGTAGCATCTGAAACGCGAAGAACTCCAACAGGTTTCCAGTGGATTTAGGAAGCAGAGAAATTAGAGGCCTCCGCGCTTTGTCCGAGGAAGTCCCCCATTAGAAAGTTAAACCGCGCTCTTTGTTGGGAAACAGGGGATTTAAATGACAATGGCGATGCTAATGGGCCCATTTAGCGGCGGACAATGGGGGATCCTGTAGGATGTTAATGGGTCACTGAGACTGTGAATAGTTTATCACGAGTCAGCACAAATATTTGGCCAGTGAATTACACGACGCTGTATCTTGGAGGTGACGGCGAGTGGATTGCCGTTTTTTCGGCGATACTGTTATTACTGGAGCGTGTACTAATGACGTCTCAACTAAAATTTAAATAATACTTTAGCCTTCTTCTTAGATCTATTTTGTCTACATATATCTATCGATGTAGTTTAATTGGCTTTTTCACTTATTTCCTGGTTTTCATCAATGAACCTTGTTTTCCTTTTCCTTTTGGGCAAGTTTTACGTCGTCTTTTGGTTTTAGAGCCTCTGAATTGGCCTAATCGGATAAAACAAATAACATTTGTGCGATGTATGGGGCTCCACAGGGCATTCGAAGATGTTTGTATTACCCCTGTGTCACATTAGGGGGAAAGGGAGAGTGGCCCGTCACCTCCTGGTGTGACGCGTCGGCTTAGTTAATGAAGCCTGTTGCTTCGTGGTGTTTGGAGGCACAAAGCAAACCATTATCACATGAACGCAGATGTCTGCTGGGATGACGGCATGCTCGGGAAACGTCCCGTGGTCCAACCTGCTGTGCTCTTGAGTTTGCCACCAGGATACAAATCTCGAACTGATCCAGGAAGACAGGAGTAAATTAGTGAGTAATGGTAAAATGGTCTGTATTTATACTGCAGTTTTCTAGTCTTGATGACCACTCAAACTGCTTTGTGGTACAATTTTGCCATCCACCTATTCACGCACACATTCCTGCAGTGCATCTTTGTGCAGCACTTACTCTATCACACATCACCCACACATTGTCAGTAGAGGCGTCAGGGGTAATTTGGAATTGCCGGGATCGAACCACCAACCTTCTGGTGAGAAGACGACCCGCTGTATCTCCTGAGCCACATGGGTGGATTTTTCTACACTATACCAATGTAGATAGATGGATGGACACCCAACCAGAGACACACAAGCCTCAATTATTATAACCAAGACCAGCTTTTTACTTTGATTATTAATATTTTTGCATCAATCACCTACAAAGAAATGCTTTCATATAACTCGCTGCTGTATTGTTTGTTGGACACGTCGCCCTCCACAATGCAGAGGGACCAAGACCTTTGCTTCTGATTGCCTCAACACGGTCCAGTGTGGTCCAGGCAAGAGAGGCCACTTATTGTCCACTGAGGACTGTGCCACATTCATTTGAGGAGCAGCCCTTTTTCTCATTATTAACAGACACACTAAACTGTGGGCCCCAAACAATACGGCGCAGATCCCTTTATGCGCACAAGTAAGTGCTCAACGTTTCGGGGCGGCCGCATGTGTGCCCTCCACCGCTCCCTCGCCTTTTCAGATACCTGCACATGAGTGAAAGATGGCGAGGACACAAAGGATATCCTCAACTTTCCTTTTTCTCCCATTCTGTGAAACGGGCCCGCACTAAATCTTTTATTTGTGCAAAGCCTCTCATTAACTCCACTCATGCCGCCTCCCTCGGTTTGCCATCGCTTAAGTACTGGGTGTTGTAAAAAAAGCTACCAATTAGTCCCTCATCAGCTCCAATTAGAGGAGACAAAGCCTGTGTAAAGATAACTCGATGAGAGGGAGAGGTGGAGGGGTTAGGGCCGTCTACGTGTGCTCCTGTGTGTGTGTGTGTGTGTGTGTGTGAGTGTGTGTTTGTGTTTGTGTACATGTGTGGAGTCCCCCCGGCACAACAGAGTTTGCAACCATTGAAGAACTTGTGGCCATTCAATCTGACCCACTGCAGCACAGGTCCATTCATCCCCCCCCGCTCCCACCCCCCGGCTCCTCGGTGGACCCCTTTTCTCAGGGCCAAGTGTTGTTGTGCTGGGAAGACAGGCCCCCCAGGAGTCCCAGAAAGAGAGCCATTCAATCCTCTTTACCTGTTTGCAGCGTATAAAGCACTCAGGGCCGGGCCGATCTCTCATTATTGTCTCCTTCACTCTCAGGACTTCCTTAAACTTAAGAGCGAGCCCCTTTTAGAGGGGGAAATAGGGGATGCATGTTAAGGGGATGCCTTTCGCCTCATTAGAATTGAATTTGCACTGTCTTGTAATTACGTTGGAGGGCAACAATGTATTTTCTTTCTCCATCATAATCTTCACTGAATGGGGGATTTTTGGGGCAGTTAATTTGCTGCCCACACTAATGCATTAATTAATGAATTGGGTAACACTAATTTTCTCTATGCTGCCCCTCTCTGTTTGTTTCCATCTGCGTCCAACAGTTCTGGGCAGCCACTACTAATAAAATTACCTCATTAAGGCCTTTTATCGCCGCACAGTAACTCACTCATTCATTTGCTATGTAACATTTTCTTTGGGAGGGGGCTGACTGGGTGACAGCTCCCATTCAGCATTGCGTCCCTTTGTGGGTATAGTTCTAAATAATGAGGGGGACGAGCAGGGAGATATAATTAGGAACAAGGGGCCACTTCAGCAAATATTTGAAATCTTTAAAGGCTTGTATGATGGTGATTAATTACTTCCAGAGAGGATTTTGGGGAGAAATATATGAAGTTTTTTTTGTACACGTCCCCTCTATCAGGACCTTGTTGTGAAGATGTGTGCAGGAGTTTTAATATCGGCCGCTCTTTAATCAAACGCAAATAATGACATCGGCTCTTCTCTTCTGAAACTGACAACATGTCAACAATGATGTTGCGTTTAATGAAGGAGGCATTGGACAGTTTTAAAGGATCCCTCTCCATGTGATCTTTTTGTTTTAAACGTTATATATAATGACGGTTGGCATGGTGATAATATTGATAGTTAATCAGATTGCATGGTTATTTTCACATTAGTTGACAGGAAAGACTGTTTGTTGCATTTGACTGTTAGTTAATGTATATGTAATAATGCATAAAAAAAGTAGATCATTTCACCGACAGAAACAGGCCACTCTTGATGTTAATACATAATAATGATCTGCTATCGCTAAGTCAGGACATAAAAAAAGAAAAATGAAGCTGAGGGAAAATGTCCACAAAGCTTTATTCATGATTGTGTTTTGATCGTCTTCATCTGCTCCTCTTTGAACTGCAAAAGTTTAATGAGTTCACCCACACTGTTTGCTGTGCATCATTCAAAGGCCTGTAAACTTTGATCAGCACACACTGTAACGTGACTGATAAATGACTGCCACCTAGTGGACAAAGGGGCGGCACTGGATGATGTCCGCTGTGTAATAGTTTCCCCCAAACTTAAAGAATGACAGTTTGGAGAAGAAACCAGAGACAGTGTGTGATGATCTTTTTCACAAGCAGGGACCACGACTCTGTCCCATCTGGCAGCTGGACTCCCATTGGACTGTTCAAATCTCAGATCAGTCTGCATGACATCTTATCTGTCCCTCACTAATTAGATTTGAATCTTTGGTTTTATTTGACCATTTTGTTTTATTTCAATTATTCATGTATTTATTTATAATATATCCTAAAGTAACTTGCTAGTCTAATGCTGTGAAATCAATTATTATTAATATTATTGTTGTTGTTATTTAAGTGAACTTTTGGTAGTGTTTGTCTAATAACATTTTTTTCGTTGAGGGGTGTTTTCTGCAGGGCAGTGGTTTTATTTCTAGTTGCTGATACCGATCATAAGTACAAGAATTATTGTTACTGAATCTCTACAAACAAAAACTGCACGTGACAAATATGCAATAAAAAGTTGATGAAAAAGAGAAACCAGAGCTGGTTAGGTTAACCTTGACCCCCACTGACAGTAATGGATGAAAAACTATTATCGAGCCTTGAGAAAGAAAATGAGAAAATGAAAATGCACCTACATGCAATTTCATTGGGTAATTGTGATATCAAATAACACAGAAACCAGTTGAAAAAAAAATGTTCATGGAGACATATCAGCCTATTATCATTTGTCACATTATTAGACTATTATTAGACGTGTAAGACCAGAAAAATAAGAAATCCGTCATGTAAAGTTCTCCTTCTCTCTGAACAGATGTGCTGAGTTGCTATATTCTCCTGTGGTTGATGAAGTATTTGGAGGGAAGTTACAACATGTTTAGATCCGCGCTGATGAACGACACTGAAGGTTTCTTGAACAGGCTGTTTTGAGTTTTATTGCGTGTTCTTGTTTTTGCTAAAAAATAAAGTGACATCATTTTGTTTCCCCCCCCCCCAGATCGTATCTGCAGCTTCTCCTCTTCCAAATGAAGACAGAGTGAGATAAATATGAGTTATGAGCAGCAAAAAGAACAAAACTACAAAGTTCATGACTTCAGGAAAGGCTGCACTACTATATCAAAAACGCAGCTGGAAACCTAACACCAAGACCTCGTTCTCACTTCAGAGGCCAAAACTGAGGGAGAACATATATCAGACTTCAAAGCTGTCAGTATTTTAGATGAACCAGGGGAGGTTATTGTGGATAATGGCAAGAAATAATATCATGTCATACTGTGTAAATCTATTGGTACTTTCAGATTAATCATTTGTAGAGAAGCATTTTTTATTGATGCTGGTAATAAGCAGTATACAGACATTTAGTAAACTGTTTATAGGAAACTATGTGACATAGTTTTAAACAATACATATTTTGTTTATTTAACCGGATTTAATTTATGTATTTAGCAACAATTTCAACATCTTGACTACAAGTGCTACAGATAGTTAATCTCAATATAGCAAAAGACCATAATATGAAATATATTTCTTCTTGACAGATGCTGTACATTCATAAACACAATGTTCTTATATCTTCTTACAGCTACATTATAATGTGTCGTAATACTGCTTGGGATAAATAGTCCATTTATTTCTCAGTGTTATGACACTGTAGAAAACCTGATGACATGAAGTTAACCAGAATATCACAAATGTCAGTGAATTAGACTGTTGGCTTTGAGTAGGTCGCCCTCTAGTGGTGAATAGAGTGAACTAGTGTTAGAAATTAAGTCAGTCTCATCCATGAAGCCACAAATGTAAAATGAGTTGAGTTCAGATGTGCATTAGATTTCACAGTTAGTGGGAAGCGGGGGACGACTCAATGAAAACTTTGGATTGACAGTTTCCTGCAGCACCTGAGTTAAACACTGACCAGTTAAACACTGACTGGTTTTACACAACGTAAGTAAACAAGTTAACTATAAACAACTGCCTGCTGGGAAACTGGCAATAACACCCACTGTTCTTGATAGACTGTCACCAACTTGTGCGTATTTTGTTTTATGAAAATGCAGTAATACAAACCGCCCTTAGTTTTCCCAGAGATAATCTGAGGTCTAGAGAAGATGCACGAGGACAAACTGTTGTTAAGCATCACTGCCCTTAGTTTTCTTTTCCATCTCCTCTTACTCGTATCTCACAGATGAGGACAGAAGGCTGTGGAGTCACCCTGCAGTTTTATTTCTCCAGTCCAACGTCCCTGCTGCTCGAATCTCTTTGCTAAATGCATTCAAGTGGGATTATGTCAGTTGATTCATCCATTTTCGGCGTCTCTCTCGTTTTGTGTGAAACGGATCAGAGCACAAGAGTGTCACAAAGCAATGAGGAGCAAACAGCTTCCACGAGAGACTTGTTTAATGTGCTGTGAAGGAACAATATGTTTCTGAAAACATCCAATAAAAAAAACATGCATTTGCACAGTCTGCTCATTTTGTTATAAAATTACATATACTCTTGTATATCATACAAAAATAAACATCTGTGATGAAAAGACATGTATAGTTTATACAGTTAAATAAAAAATCAAACCACTTTCAGTATTGACATCCGACATAAAGTCTTTCAATCGACCCTCTTTAAATATTTCAGTCAATGTCTGTCCCGTCTGGTTTCCTCCTCCTCTCCACCTGTTCAAGATGGTGCTTATTTGTCGTCCTCCCCTGATCCCGTGTCCTGACTGTCCGTGTTGACCCTCCAGCTGTCGGGGACTGTAGAGAAGTCGTCCACCGGCGAGGGCAACGGCCGACCGTACACCTTGCTCTGCAGTTCAGCGATGTCGTTGCGGATGTCAGCCATGAGCACGAGCAGGAAATTAAAGGAGCCTGGAGGACCCTGGTAGACAAATGTGCCAAATATGAATCATGAGACAAACATTTTAAAAATATTATTTGGAGAAATTAAGTTAATGTAAAGGCTGGTCTATGCTGCTTTTATGTACGAAAAGAGATACGTCCAATTCAAACTACACATGAGTCCTTTATGTTGGCATGGTTGTGAGGCAATTCCTCCACTAGAGGGGAGTGCAGAGACTAGAGCTTCTGACAAACATGTCAGCATAGAGGAGGTTGTGATAATGTACCTCTAAAGAAAGTGTTTGTCCCTTTGCTCAGGAGAAGAAACATCATATCCTGTGTGTCTTACCAACGCGTAAAGTCTCTCAAAAAGTTCCACCACTGTTGAAATTTCTTCCTCATGTCCTATGATCGTCTCGCTTGTAATATTCGATACACTGCCCCCCCCCCCCCCCCATATTGTCCTATGTTGCTGCTCCGTTTCGTTCGATTAAGCTTTCAGAAGATGTTCCCAAATACAGATGAAATGAACTAGACAGAGTGTCTCCGTCTCTTTCCGTATACAAATCTAACATTGAGCATAAATGAGCCTTTTCACTTCCTAATAAAGAAAGAATGAATTTAATTGAACATTTGAATGACTCAGTAGCCACAAAGATATTAACCCAACAGAAATCCAGCTGATCAATGGATTGTCTTTGAGTGGCCAGTGGGCACTGAACATCTCCTAATATGTTAACATTAGCACCATCAGTTATTATCTAAGGCAACAACTACTCTATACTCTGTTTTGCAGATTAAGTTTAGTTCTGAATAGTAGTAACAAGTTACAACAGTGTGGCTTCATTATCAAAGTCTTACTGGTGGTCCGACGGGCCCAGGAGCTCCTCTGTCCCCCTGAGGAAACAAAACAAATATTTAGTCGAGATGAATTACAGTGGGAAAAAACATGAGAGGAATTCATAACTTTCTAGATAAGGAGCTGGATGGGGTGTCAGGGAACTTGGATTAATACATACTTTTTAAATATTGTCACACACAGTACTCAAGGTATTTAGTCACAATGTCCCTGACACATAGGGAGAGAAAGTCGAGATCAGGATGAGAGTGACTACAAATGTATAATTTTCAAGAAATATTGTGCCTTAGCCAGTTAAAAGAATATTTTTTTATTTTGGGATATTAGTTTATTTTTCTAAACTGAGAACAAAACGAGAATAACATAATCAATACCACTGTTATGTCTGTGCCTTAAATATGGCACGGGTGCTGGTAGCTCAGCACAAAGACTGTACACAGGGGACAACAGCTAACCTGGCTGTTTCCAAAGCTTCACTTCACATCTCAAGTTCACTAATTGACATTGTTATATCTCGGTTATTTAATCCATGCATTGACCTGAAATGTGAAAACACGAGTTATGAGTTACTGTAAGTGCTGCGATGGTGTCAGCCACTGTTCCCTGCAGAGAGGAACGGTTCTAGCTCTGCATCAAAACCACAACCTTTCATTTCCAATACAGTTGATGCCATGTGTTCTTGAGCAACAGTGTTAGTGGGTGTATTTCTGAACTCGGGGGAGAGCCAGGACTCAGTGTTTGCCCTTGCATCCAGTCTTTACGCTGAGCTGAGCAAAGCTAATTCAATCCCTGCTGTAGCTTTCTTGAAGGACGCTGGTATCAATCTTCATTTCCAACTTCTTCACTGTGAAAGCGAGTGCATGCATTTACCAAAAATGTCTAACGATTCCTTGCTGTGTCTTCTCAGTGGCCATCAAAGAGAAAAGGGGCTCTTAGTGTAACATAATGTAATGGTAGCTTGGCTGTGACTTGATCACGGCAGCCTGTTGACCTACGGTAGCATGTACACACGTTCACCAGGCTACCGAGGCTGTTGTAAGCCGGCGTGGCTCAGGGTCACGGTGGGGCTGTGAGTGTTTTGGCAGATGGTTTGGATTTGTAACTCAGAGAGACAGATTAGCATCACCCTCCATCTATCCACACAAACATACTGAAGGAATACAGAGGTGCTGTGTCAATAGATGCACCTAAATTGCACCGTACATGATCCACGAGCTGAGCAAACACACGAGAACCTTGTACTTATCGTCCTCAGCGAGACGTGGGTGACTGGTCATTCTTGATGACAAGGAACAACATCTCTTATCAAAATTACACTTAAGCCTCTTTTCCATTGGTCAAAAAACCCCACTAACTCCCACCAACATCTGGCTTTTGTCTGAAATGGGAATGGATACAAGAGGCAGTAACTACTGGGTCAAATGACTCAGCAGTAGACACAGGTTTTTATCGGCAGTGATGGAAACATGACACCTGGGTGAACACGCTAATTTGGCGAGACAGCGAAGTGAAAGAGTGCGTTTTCACTCTTCAGCTTTTTTTGCGGGTTTGCCTGTATTAAAAAAAAAAAACCTATACTTGCTAATATTGGTGTAAAAGAGGTATAATCCCCTAGTAACTAGTAATGTTGTAATAAATCAGCATCAACTTTCCACAGACTGCAAATCTTATCCTCAAAGCAAGTTTTCTTACAGCATCTAAACCAGATATTAATAAATTTTAGTTCTGATGTCTGATAGTGTGTCACAGATCAGTCCCAACTACTTCAACTGGCTGCTGTCCGTCTGCACCAGAGACTCTGTATAAGGATGGACGTCATGACTGATCCCCTGTAGTATAGGTAGTAGAGCACGCCTCCTCCATGTTAGTGGATGAGATGGGGATACTGCGTGTATCGGAGGGACCTTGATACGCCAGATTGCTGCTGCACAAACTCTTTATTTCTGGATAGTGGGAGGAAGTGGAAACGCATCATCCATCTTTAAAAAAAGTCTGTGGTCTGAACAGGTTCTGACATCCTGCAGGATAACAGAGCTTCAATTACACAAGAGGTCTGTATTGTGGCTAATCATTGTATGGCCACTGTTGTTTGTTGTCTTTGATGATGTCCATATTATCTTTGTTGGTAAAAACTGAGTTTGTCTAACATCCCCATTTGATGTTTGTCTATCAATGACACAAACATGGGAGCAAAGATGCGGGCAAATCGGGTTTAATGCCAACAATGTGAAAAATGCTGACACAAATCTCACTGTAACCGGGATGGGTTCTGCATTGTGCCTCCATAATATGAGGCTTAACCAGCTGCTGGAGCCTCTTTCTTTAACACTTAGCCTCAGGCCTCCCAGGAGAGAAAAACATTCCAGTTACTTTTGAAATGTGGGTACTACCTCCCGGTAGCAAATCCAGAAGTACTTTTCGTGTAATCTGTATGATATTTGAATCAATTGCAATAACCTTGAGGGATCCACAGTCGTCACACTGGCCACCAGGTAGAAGTTGCTCGGTAACCACCATGGATAATACGTCCATGGTTGCCACTTAAAATACCAGCTGTTGGCCTCAGCCACTTGGGAATTGGGTCATTTCTGATTTAAGAGAGAAATCATGACCAACTGAGAAAACCTCACCTAACATAAATACTGACAGAACACATTATACCAAGATGCTTTTGTACAAGCCACATAATTTCAACCTACACGGCTTTTGCTCATGTGGTACCCACAATTGTGCAAACTACTGAAATCACTTTATTTTTCCTCTCTCAAAGCTGCTTGTAGCAACTTGTAGTAAAGGGATCCAATCGTCTGCAGGGACTGACTCTGCCTGTGCAACATCCAACTGAGTCAGTTTGTCAGTATCCTGGAAGCTGCCGAGTGCTTTTCTGGAGAGGTCGAGAAACAATTTAAGCAAAACAAACTGGTGGAATGGAAGGTTAGCGGTTAGCACTGTCGCTTCACAGCAAGAAGGATCTTCGTTTGACTCCTGGTTCAGCCAGGGTCTCTCAGCATGCTCTCTGGATACTCTGACTTCCTCACACAAGATGCAGATTGGGGTCAGGTTAATAGTAGACTCAAAATGTACAATAGGTGGGATTGTGAGAGTGAATGGTTGTTTGTCCCTGACCCAGTTCAGTGGTATTGATATCCGTCCTGAGTGATCTGATCACAACTGGTCAGCAGTAAGTTCTGAATGCACCCAAGCGCTGCCTCAATGCCTCCCCCCCCCCCCCCCCCCCCCCCCCTCCCCCCCGCAGCCCTTACAGTGTATATAATGGATTGATGGAAGTTTTATTTTGATTAGCTGACAAAATAGGGTGGGACCTCACCTTTCGCCCATCCTTTCCTGATGCTCCTGGAGGCCCCTGTTAGATAAAAAGAAAGGCATTTCATTTCTGTTTCAATCACCTGTTTCCGCCAGTCTGATTCCACACTCAAAAGTAAGGCGATTCCGGACACTGTAAAATCCCAATGATGTAAATAAGCATGTGTTTGTCTGTTAGCCCGATGACGCATCTTGCAAACAAACAAAAATGTGTCACTTCACTTTTTTTCTCAGAACACCCATTTACTTTAAATCGTTTAAAAAAGAATGGTAAATGGTAAATGATCTGTATTTATATGGCACTTTTCTAGTCTTGGTGACCACTCAAAGTGCTTTACAGGACAGTTTATTGCCATTCACACACACATTCATACAGTGCACCGATGGGCATTACTTTCTATAGGGGGCAATTAGGGATTCAGTGTCTTGCCCAAGGAGACTTCGGCATGCAGATGAGGAAGACTGGGAACAAACGGACGACCTTCTGGTTAGAGGACGACAGCTCAACCCCCTCAGTCACAGCCACCCCTTAAACACTGACACCTCCATTGCACTCCACCAGCAGAGATTAAGCGTGTGACGGCCCGCAGGCCATTTCTGAGCGACTTCAGCTCAGTGGTGGAGAATACTTTGATCTCTTCCCTGGGATAAACATCATTGAAGAAGCCTGACGACATTGTATCAGGAGCGGGGCCAATATTCAGATCAGCGTCAAGCCTTTGTCCCACATTCAAGGTCTCTCAAAACCCTGACATTCACTCAAACACATGAGACCTGGCTGCAAAACAGCATAACAGTGCTCAGAATCTAATCAGGGTTCTTGTGTGAAGACAGGACGACTCCCTCTTAGTCAGCATGAGCACTGATTAAATATATTAACGGGTCATGAAAAAAGGTTGTGAATTAAAACACATGTCCAAATGTCACAGGAAGAAACTGTTTTTGAAACTTTTTTTTTTTTATGTAAAAACACTGTTCTTGACCTCTTGGTTTTGGCCCCACGCAGCTTGTGATATGTCTATTTGCAGGTGTTGATAGTCTGATTTATCAGTAACGAGATTGCATGAATACAAGCGTTTTAAAAGCTAAAAATATGACTCACTGGCCACATCTTGCACATTCTTGATTCAGGTCCCACACTTCAACACGGAGGGTTTGCAGCGGCGAGCCAAAGAAAACAACTAAAGCTGTAAATGGATTCAGTCCTCTCTGTTGTTTTGGCCGTTACCATGTGTCATCCCTTTTTTTCACCTTCCAAAAATTAGGGATATCTCTAAGAGAGGGTGCGTGTGTGTGTGTGTTTTTCAAATGTGTGAAAGGAAACATGAGATATTTGGTTGCTTCATACAGATAAATCAATCACAGCTCTCCTGGGCCCTGTCTCACGACGCAGGATTACTAAATTATCTGAACTGCTTTGGCAAGAACAACCCACAACGCCATAAAAACTGTGACTACACTAAAAGGAGCTTTTCCAGATTAGATTAAATTCCAGATTAATTCAGTTATTCTGCCCTGTGTCACGGAACAGAGGTGTGGATCTGAACAAACAGCAAATAAAGGCAAAGACGTGCGTAAGAGTGTAGTTTACTGTATCCTAGAATGACACAGAGCAGGTCACAGTCAGGACACACACATTCATACTTGCTGATTCAGAACCTTGAGATTACGCTGTATAAAATGCTGAGTAAAGCTAAATATAAAAATAACTTTCAGGAAGACTAGTACAAACTGACCACGGATCCTCGAGGGCCACGTTTGATGTGGTACAGGTCTGGTGTGGGTCCAATGGGCCCCATTAAGCCCCTCGGTCCAGGAGGGCCAGGAGGCCCCACTAGACCATTAAACCCTGGAAGGCCCTCTGTTCCTGGATCTCCTAAAATAAACCAGAGTGATATTAGTGGACCTCAGAGACAACTTAAGCAATCACAGCAAAACAATTTACACACAGTATAAGATTGGGTTTGATGCTTTTCAGCCAATTTCTGGCCCCACTATTCAGGAATCCAAAGCCAAAATATCCTACATACTAACGCTGCCATCTTGGACAGGAGTGATCTGCCAATGGAGCCACAATAACAAGGTCCCACTGATACACACACTCAACGTTTCACCCCATTTTTATAGCATCAAGTAATTCAAACAAAACATACTTGAAGAATTGTACTTGAACAAACATCAATGTGGTAAGAACTACCAAAAATGAAGTGTGTAATGTGTAATGTGTACTTTGATATTTTAGTTTGGTCCAAGTCCCAAACACTAACATGGAGGAGGCAGAATCTATGACCATGTAGACCATCTTTACATACAGTCTGATACATAGAATTGAATTTGGTGATCTCTTTTCCCTCTAGCGCCACCATAAGGTTCACATTTCTGGTTCTAAATGAAATGCCTGGACAACTGATGGATAAATTACGGTAAAACTTTGCTACAGATATTCATGTTCCGCTTGTTACTTTGGTGATCCATGAACTTCAGTCAGACATTGTTTTATCATTTTCAGCTGTGTTTTACCTGGGGGGCCAGGGAGACCTGGAGGTCCTGGTAAAAATGTGGAGGAAGTCATTTTCTTGCTGGTCGTCTGCTCAGGGACGTCAGCACTGTTTGACAGCAGGGCCATCTTAAGAAAGGATGCAGAACGAAATGACTGAATGAACAGGTCAATGAACAGGCATCTACAAATAACACCATAAACAACATATTAAATTGTCAACATTAATACATGTCATCGTGGGATGTGAGGAATTTTTTTCCTTCTTCTGGAAGCCAACAATGCGTAACTGCATGTGGTCGGCATTCGTAACATGGTTTTGCGCTGTTGAACAAGACAGGGAAATTACACACCGAAGGGCCAATTTCAAGTAAAATTATGTTTAAAATATGTACCGTGGCAAAGATGAAAGCCGATCTTCCATCTGCAACATGCTACAAGGTGGAACCCAGACAGATGGTGGGCCAGGCAACCCCTTTACATTATTCAGCATGACCATGGAGAACTCCTGCTCTGTATGCGAAGTGGCATCCTTGGGAAAAGCTATGTTTGATCTCTGCATAACGTCATGCAGATCTGGAAATCCCAGTGGGAAACACACAAAAGACCTTGCTTCTATGCAGCAGAGGCTGAAATTCAGACACAGTAAGTATTTGAGCCGCAGTGTGACCCTAAATTCAGACTCTAACCTTCTGGAATGAATAAGAATATAATAAGAATATACAGTACTCAATAACTATTATGCTTGTAGTTTCTTTCTTAATATACTGACATTAGGAAAAAAAAAGAGGCATCTACAGCAGCGCATTGAGAGCACCTGGACCACACAACTGGAAGCAAACCATACATCATGTGCACTGTTGACAGACTCGTACTCTGATGGGTTCAGATGCCTCCAGAGGGAAATGTGTGATGATAAGAAAATAAGGAATATGAAAAATTATTTGTAATACGGTTATTCCAGTGGATTCATACAAAGTGTCTTTACAAACTTACACTTTACAATCACCCACGTGTTTCAGAGGTAGTGCAGATACTTTTTTAATACTCTGCACAATAAGCCCTCTTTAAAAGGTAGGTTATGTTGGTTTTTCCTTTTTTCCCCTAATGTTCTCTTTGTATATTTTATTATCTGGTTGTTTTATGTCTTTTTAAAATGCAAAGAGCATTAAAAAAAAAACAATCATCTAACCCCAGTAAAGTTGAATCATTTTTAGTTCATCGGGAAGTAAATTGCTTTAATGACTCGTAGAAAACTAGGAAAAGCTGCAGGACTGCAGGTCGCATCACTTTGATTTTAAAATAAAGTGTTACGGCTAAATTCATGGATTCAATATTTATTTTAAGGTAGACACGTGTATTGATTTTTGTTATTATTTTGCGAGCTTCACCTTCTGCTTTAGCTGCAGGACCGACATCTTGATCTGGTGGAAATCATCGCAGGTGGCTGAGCAAGTCCCAGCGTTCATCACGTTGTCGGACTTCTCAAAGAGATGCACTGCTGGGGAATCGAAGAAAAATAAAGGTTCGGTCACAGAAGTTGCCAGAAATTTTTTTTTTCTTTCATAAAATCTTTAGAAAAGGACAAAATATCCCCTTATTTTCTAAATATATGGACAGACTTCAAATGAGTTGGGCAGGTATACAAGACACGACAAGACAAGACAAGACAAGTTAAGATAAGATTTGTTACGATACAATACAATAAGTCAATCTATTATTTATCCTACAATAGGGATAATTGCTGTGCTGCATCAGCAAAGAGGACAGTCGAAAAAATCAGTTCATGTAATAGTTAAGCAAACATGTAACGTAAAAACAAGGAAAATATAATATGTAAATTGAAAGAAACAAGACTCCCATACTCTCATATCACCTTTACACCCTGTCTGTAGAATCACAATGCGATAAATAATTCTGTCATTTTCAATAACCAAAAACATGAATATGTAACCGAGTCTCCGAGTGCTTCCCTGGTGACAGTTTGATGGCTTTTTGCAAACTCTTTCCATTTAGGGAATGAGTGACTTATACAGTGCACGCTGACTCTGTAACATTTTCATTTGCCGCCGTGATTTTCCACCCACACTCACTCCTCCGCTGTTTATTCACTCAGCAGATCCAAGCATCAAGGTTGAAGTAACATACTTGCACAATCCTGCACAAACCAAAGAAAACAAGACAATAAGCACTAAGCCGCCTAACTCTCCTGGATTTGTTTCTGGCCTGTGTAGAAAGGACTCTACTTTGAGCATGCATGCATTTAATGGATGAGTGAACATGTCTGGACACTATTTTCCCCCACTGTGTTACAAAGCAGCACATAAAGCAGGAGCGTGACTATATGAACCATCATTTCTCACTCCTGAAATGTTTTAGTAGGTAATGGAAGATAAACTCATGGGAGGAAGTAGCAAATCTGCAGCCTCTGTCTGCTTCACTGGGAACTGAATACGGGGTTAAAGGAAGAAAAAAAAAGACGTTTTGACTTTTCGTCTGGACCATTTGGGATGTTTTCCTCAAATGCATCCAGCAAATGAGAAGAGACCGGGAGTCACGGGGGCAGCCGTATGTTTGGGAGACAGAGCTGTTCTGACAGGCACAAGGATGTGGGATGTGTAATGACTACCAGGTGTCTGTGTGTGCAGTACCCCATTCTCTCTCCACTGTACACACACACACGCACACGCACACACACACCAACGAGGAAATAACAATGTGTGGTCAGCTCTGCATCACAGTCAGATGTGCTTCGGAATAAAGAGAGAACGTCTCCTCACCTCTCTCCCCCTTGGTGCACGTTTTCCCATCTTCCTCCAGGAAATAGCCTGTCTCACACTCACACCTGTAGCTCCCCAAAGAATTGATGCAGACCTGAGAGCAGGCGGTCGTGTTTTTGTTTGCACATTCGTCCAAGTCTGCAGTGACGGGCGGAGACAGAGGGGAGACAGCAAGCAAATTAGGGAGAGACAAAATGTCAATCAAGAGAACCCATTAAAATGCTAAAACCAATTTGCACATAAAGTAAAGCATATAAATCTGAGATGTGCAAACGAGCCTTAAAGGAGACGGGTGGTGCTTTCTCACTTTTTCTTTCCTCTAGAGTGTTATATAGTTTTTTTCTATATTAATCAATCAATTAATTAATCAATAATAAAATGTGTGTTTTAATTAAAGCATGTAGTTTGTAAGAGAAATAATCTTGATGATGTGTTGCACAAGGTCTCACCCAGGCAGTAGGGCTTCTCTCTTTTTCTGTGGCGCTCCCGGTCATAGCGGTAGCCGGGGTAACAGGTGCAGACAACCCGACCGAAATGGTCGGTGCACTGCTGCTCACAGGGGGCGCCAGCGCACACGTCAAAATCTGCAGTAAGAGATTAGTGATTTCATCAGTGTGAACACAAGAGAACACAAGTGTGAGGCTGACATTCATCAGTATCTCTCAGACGGTTTTAATTTTTCAAGCCTGTCACAGGCCATTAAACCGCCTGTGACGTTAAAACAAATAGAAAGAGAAAATAATCACAGGACACACATCCAAACAGTTTCTCCTACCTTCAGGAATGCACTGGCCCAACACAAACTTGAAGCCCTTGCAACATTTCTTTCTGTAAAAGATCAAATGGACATGCATGTAAGAGGAAAATCCCAAATACTGGAACATTAATGTAATATCTACAAGATTTTTACATAATGTGTAGAATGATGGACGAAACATGAATAAAGATCTGCAGAATTTGTTGAGATCCGGTAATTTGGTTTGTTTGTTATGATTGTGTTAATGTGGAAAACACTGAATGTGGCCAGACTTCACACACACACACACACACACACACACACACACACACACACACACACACACACACACACACACACACACACACACACACACACACACACACACACACACACACACAGCTGTCTATCCTGCTGTTGCATGTTGGTTCTTGTCTGTTGACTTGACACTGAATTACAGTTACTGTAAAATCCCCCATCAGGTTCTGAATGAACAGGCGTTTCTAATTTGTCTGGAATATTTATCTTTTGAATCATTCACTGCTGACAGAATACTTGTCATCAACTTCACTCTTTTACTTCCCATTGTCTGTCATGTCTTTTTCTTTCCTGTTTACCTACACTCAGTTTATCCAATGTAATCCATACATCTGCACTCAGATTTGATCTAATTTGAAGTTTTGCATGTGGTGTGCGAGGGAGTGTGAAAAACAACAATCTGAGACAATGTGAAGCAATACACTAACAAGTTTCCCTTTCAAATCAGTTTCATCATCTCCTCAGACATCTGTGTTAAGTTTTATCAATAACATCTCAACGATGATGACGTACCGATGCAATAGTTTATCAGCAAAATCTCTCACATCATCATGTGCTATTATTCATCCCTCACTGACACCCAGGTCTGAAAAAACAGTCTAGATCACTTACTGAAAGAAGACTTACTCTAATTCATACATAAATACAGAGACAACCCAAAAACATATTCCTCTGGCCACTGGCTGTCATCAGCGCTGTGTCATAAAAGGTGACTGATTCATTCTGAGGGGAAAAACATCCCTGTTCTGAAACACCACCCATAATATGACAAATACAGACATGCACATGAGAAGATATGCATGGTAAGAGTTTTAATGAACGTTGTGGCAAAGTAAGAAAAGCAGAACCTGTTTTCTGAAGACAAACTACTGATTGATTTATGAGATCTGTACATTAAATGGTCGATTAGAAGCTGGGAACTGAAAGAGAGTATAGCCTATAGTACAGTGTTACATTCTGAAACCAAGGATCACTTAGTTTCAGTTTCTCCATTCCCTATTTCCAAATTTATTTATGAACGAAATGACCAGTCTGCACTGTTTGCAGACATGACATCATTACAGAAATATAATCTTGATAGAGTGACATAATTCACTGACTCTGCATCGCTGCAATGCAATGGCTCTACCGTGTACAGTCGACTGCTTATAAAGTCATTTTGAAGGTTACAGGATATACACAGCAGCCGAGCACTTATTCACTCCCAGAACTGAATATTTACCTGAAGAGGGGCAATAAGGAGCCCCCTCCCTCAACTGCAGGCTCCCACCGAAGAATTATTATCAACAATCTCATGTAATGACACTCAACACTGCAGCTCCTGTAGTTATGGTAAAGGAGGAATAATCATCACTCGAGAGGCCCTCCATGATATGAGAGCAAGGCAGGTACAGTGTGTGTGTGTGTGTGTGTGTGTGTGTGTGTGTGTGTGTGTGTGTGTGTGTGTGTGTGTGTGTGTGTGTGTGTGTGTGTGGGTGAGGTAGAGTGAGAGTGGGACTTGTGTGATTCTAGATATGACGAGGGGGTTTTCGCACAACTGACAGAGGGACACATTCACATGCAATATATCACTTGGACCCTTTCACTTCAATCAGAAAAACTCAAAGGACGTGGTGGGATGTAACAAAGTACATTTACTAAGTTACTGTACTTTAGTGCATTTTACATGTATCTGTACTTTACTTAAGTACATTTATTTTCAGGTACTTCTCACTGCACTACATATACAGTATCAGCAAATACTGTGTAGGTACTTTCTACTCCACTACATTTAAAAAAAGCATTGCGTTACATGTTCACATTGTTTTTTATATATTTTTTAAAGTAATCAATAACACAATTGGAACTGGTCCACTGGTCCAGTCAGAGCAGGCAGGTAACATTAGACCCCGCCCCCTTTAACAAGAGTAAAGAGCAGCCATAATGAAGTAGGACAAAGTTGCATTATCGGGAATAGGCTACACTCGACAATTACTTTAATTTTAATACTTTAGGAATATTTAAAAGCACATACTAACTCACATTTGCTCAAGTAGAACAGTGTCTCATGTGGCTGTAAACCCACCAACCAAAGTGGTACAAGATGTTTTTAATGGGGCAAAGATACTGTACTGTAAAATGAATCAGCGTGGGAAAACCTCTTTCAATATGTTAATCACTTTTCAGCGCACTTTGTGTTGTGGTGTTTGTGGGGGGGAGATGCGACAGCTTGGACACCCTGAGAGAGTAGATCTGAGGATGGTTTCCTGTGTGACCCAATATTTCATGTCAAAATAACAACTCCACGGGGACAGAAGGCAATTATGGCAAATAAACAGCTTAGCAAAATAACCAGAGTTAGTCGAACAATCGTGAGAAAACAAACATCCATGTCCGTCTCCAGAAGATCATGAAAGAGGCAGAAGCGTCCCATGGAAACTGGAACCAAATCTGTGTCCTGAGTTCACTTTTACTGAACGGAAACTTTATTAAATTATCGTTTCGGAAAAACTTATTAGCTCTATGACATTCAACCTAATTTTACCTGAATTGTATTGTGAAATAAACGTGTCCAAAAACTGCAGAGATTAAAGAACCTTTTAGTTAAAACAACATGTCTGACGGTCGGGGCGCTGAAGTGATAAATAACCTCAAATCAAACTACATGATTTATATTCTGGAAGCAGAAAAATCTGTCAAGAATTTGAAATGGAGGGTCTCAGAAATAATTCAATTATGTGAACATAAGGACTCATTACATACTTATCACAAATCAGATGCAGAGTCACATATGTGTAGCTATTGGAGCCTGACCGATAAATCGCTTGGACAATAACAATCGTCTGAAACTTTCAAAGGCGTATTGGTTTATTATCAGTACTAATAGCTATATGATCTAGATGGAAGTTACAATATACCTAAATCTTTACAGTTGAAAATACATACTAAAATGATTGGTGTGGAATGTTATTGGCCCATGTTGCATGCTGTGCACAGATCCTTTTCCAAGGGCATGACATGGTAATGTAGTTAAAGCTGCAATGATGCCAAACACACCTTTCTGAAATGGTAACTGTTAGTTGCTCGGGGTAAAATGCAAATGCTTTCCTATGGTCAGGGCCAAATGCCGTGTCTATGAGGTGGATAAATTCTATATAGCCTCTGCTCAGGCTCACTAATGCCTCAATCGAAAAGGATATGTATTTCCATATAGCTTTGCCTTGATTTAAACAACTGTCTCAATCAATATCTGGCTTTAATTCCCCAAAAGCTATTTAGCAGTCGACCTCAGCTCCTCTCACAGTGTTTGAACAGCAGAAACAGCTCAGATCCAGACCAGTCTCCACACTGCCACACATGGGGGCCGAAAAGAAAGAGCAAAGACACTAATTTCTCTTCGTGGCTCTAACAATACTTCCACAAAAGATGAATCATTTTTTAACAATAATATTCAAATCACACAACAAACTCCATGCTGAGCAGGGACCACAGAGGCTCGCAACAACAGCGAAGAATGCAGTCGTCCTGTGCCGAGCTTGTTAGCTGCTCATGAACTTAATGCAAATCAGCAAACAGATTCAAAACACATGTGGATTGCATTCATATTCATGAGTGAGAGAACAAGGCAGAAGGATATCCCAAAAGCCTCCATGACACTCTGCAAGAATACCAATGAGCGTGGTTTACATAGTCACATACTACCAGGTTGTAGGATGACATTTGACTTCACACACACTACGTCGTGCACTTGTGCAGAATGGTGAGGACATCACACACAATCAGTGTTTTGCCACCTGTGCCTTTTTCACCCTAAAGGTTATTTAACTTTGCCAGTGATCCAGATCATTTTACACACACCCCCTCTGACATCTAGACGTAGATTAGTCTGACCTCAGTTACCCGGGTTGAACCATAAGCACTCTAATTACCTTATAAACAGAGGACCCCTCCTCAAAACAACATGGTGGGCCAGTCTGGTCTGGCTCTGCCTCGTAAAGAAACACGCTAATTCACATGGACACACAAGCTAAAGTGGAGGAGAATTATTCAGGGGACGCATAAAAGGGCTTGAGAATGACAGGGGGTTGTCTTCATCACATTGTAGCATGCTTAGTGAAAACAATTAGAAAACTGACGGACACACACACACACATACACACACACACACAGCTGTGAGACAACACACACAGCTCAGAGGAGGCTTATTTGTCTAGCATCGCTGCCAGTGATACAACAACATGTCTGCATTCCACACCAGAGAAAAGAGGACACAACTGCTACACTCACCCTGATGCTCATGCCGAATTCAGTGTGACTAAATCATCGGTTCACAATATAACAGCTTTGATTCAAGAAAATGTCAAAACAAAGAAACTGTAAGGAAATAAAGAAAATCTATTTTTGATCACAGGAAGTCAAGAAACTACACAAACCAAAATAGTTAAATGTTATCGTCATCATGGATTTCATTGGTGTACTAGTACGTGCATTCAGTACACAACAGATAGATACAGGGGTTGTATATACATGTACATAAGATACTGGCCTTGCCATGTTAGACTTGTTATGTCGAACTTGTTGGACTACACTTGCGCAACTCCCCCAAAAAATAACCTGACCTGGATGAGTGAGAATCTTCACAGATAAGACCCAACAAATAGATTGATAGGACATTTTAAAATGATAACTGTGTTTCTACATACGTCATTTTCTAACAAATAAAACCCAGAGAGTGAAGGTAAATGGATGCATTGTCATTGGAAACCCCAGCAACAAGGCTAAGCACTCACTAACCAATATAGTGAAATTGAGCAGTAAGAAAACAGGAGTGCAGCAATTATCTGACCTGTTTAAAAGACAGGAAGGTTAATGCCAGGTTCAGATTCGCCCCTGTTCAGACAAGCAGGTACAAGCACTCTTTCATCCCCTCAGTCACCTCTTTTAAATTCAGGATGGGGGGAAGACTTAGTGTGACTAAAGGCTAATCACTTGGCTGAGTGTTGTTTTTAATGACATGAGACAATACAGGAGACAATGTGGCTCACACAGTCTTGTACTTCTATCTTAGTGAGGACACTCACTGGCATAATGCATTCCCTTCACCCTAACCTTGAGCACCATCAAAACTAAATACTTAACCCTCACCTAAACCTAGCTCAAACTCTAACCCTAAAGCAAGTGTTAACCCTAAAACCCCTCACTCTGTAAGGTCTACATACATTTCACTGAGTCATTTAGAATACATGAGAAACTGTATTTACTTACAGTCACAATCACACCATCAGAGTGGCTCCTGGCTCCACTCTACTTTAGGTAACATTGTTGTGTGAATGCCACGTTCATTCATAGTGTTACATAATGTACAGCAATGTTGAATCTCTCATATAACCGTACAAATTACATTCAAGGGCCTGCATTCTGTACACACACACACACACACACACACACACACACACACACACACACACACACACACACACACACACACACACAAAGCCACGTCTCCATGACTTCTACGGACATTATATTGACTTACATTCATTTCCTGCAGACGTATTCTAACCTTAAAAATGTCTTCACCTTACATTTTTCAGATTTATGTCATGGTACTTTTTGCGCCCTCATCCAAACACACACACGCACGCATGCACAGAGGCAAAAACATCACACTCCCTCTGCAGATTCAGAGTCTCCCCAGTGTAATATAAACAATTTCAAGAAAGGTGCACTGCATTTTGTGATGCCTCCTGCTTTTGACATTCTTGCTGGAATTTCTATACATTATGTCATTCAGAAATAAAAAGTGCAACATGTCAAAATGTGTCCCAGGCCAGTACACACACACACACACACACACACACACACACACACACACACACACACACACACACACACACACACACAGACATTACAAACAGGATATAAAGTTAAGAGAGTTATATTAAGAAGGACAGTTACGTCTGCCGGCGCCGTATCCAAAATACAACCCCCCAGAGGAGAACGGGTTTATAGGAAGACATATAAAAAAACAAAGCAGGGTATGTTTTCAGAATGCCTGCATACTTTTGTGCTTTTCACGTCTCCGGGCTGAAAAAAACCCCAAAACCCTATTGGAAAAGTAAGTTATTTTGGTCATAATAGATGCAGAACAGGACGGCACGAGGGTTCATGATGTACTCACATTCCCCTTTCTATGCAGTTACTTAAGCTATGCAATATTATCTCAAAAATTATCGTGACTAATTATAATGTATAAATTGGAGATGCCAGAAAAGGTAAACAATGTTTAGAGAAATATGTTTTTTATTCTCCAACTTGACATCTGTTCATTGGAAGCAGTTATAGCATAATAATCCCAAAGTACTTAGTAGTATAACTCAGCGTGAAGACTAAAGGGACATTGCACACATCGCAGGTTCCAACAACAACTCAGCTGTTCAAGAACTTCACACGCACACTGAAATTTATAACACAAGGAAAGAACAGGCACGTTTTCACTGGCACAATCTTTCTACAAATAAAATGGTAAATGTTTAATAATGGCACCAGATAGAATATTTGCATTAGGTCTCATACATGTGCAAAAGCAGATATTCCAGAGCATTGTTCCCTACTTATAAGGATATTTTTTACAACACATCTTTTATGCAACATTGAGTTTCCCCACCTGTTGCTGTTTGAGGATTTATAATTAGAAACAAAAACATTGTCAAGCTGCAGTAACAATGTTCAGGCCAATAAGGAACAGAAGATCTCCAATACAAGCTGCCAGACACAGCCCCTGTCATATTATCAACTTTTCAAACTGCTTTGGCTAAAATGTGAGGAAACAACAGCACTCTTCCTCATCTATTTGGCACCTAAAAATGCAATTGACCCATTGGAATCCATAAAACCGAAACAGTGAAGCTAATGACGATGAAGAGGCTCAGCAGATGAGATAACTCCCAGAGGGCTTGTCACTGCGAGTGACCCCTTTCACATTACATGCACTCGTCTGACTGAATATCGATATGCAAAACAACTTCACGGAGCTTAAAGGGAGCATTGACCATACAACGACCCTGTCACGGATCTTAGACTTACTGCGCGACCCACCTCTACTGACGTCTTGAAAATCTAAGAGGGTAAAATGAGCTGTTCTCTGCAATTATGTTTCTATCTGTATCCCGGGTGATTGCATATATAGTATATATTTATAGCCCCAAGTGATGAGCTGCTATAAGTGAATACCTCAGAGAGCAGAAACCCAATGATGATGATGACGAGGAGGAGGAAGAGGAACCATCATGGAAGGAAAGGCCCCAGCATGGCATATACCACCGACAATTAGAGGAAGTGGTTCTAGGAACAGATAAAATACTGTGCAGAACCCTCAAACTCCCAGACCTGAGCTTGAGTAAGACATACCACTTCATGTCCCAAGTGTGGGGTGCGAAAACAATTTATAAATGTGTGCATGTGTATATATATGTTGGATATATGAATGTATATGTATGTGAATATGTCCATATGCATGTGTATATGTATATGTACCTGTTTAGATACATCTGTATATATATCTATATCTATATATGTGTATGAATATGTAATATATGTGCATGTATGTATATAAACATGTATATGTTTATGTCTGGCCAGAGAAATAATTGTGTCCCATTTGATCACTAACATGGTACATTAACTAACCTATTGGTTAATGACTGTCTGAACTCTGAGTTCCCTGCCTGTTACAGTCACACAGCTTAGACATAACCCCCCCCCCCCCCCCCCCCCCCCCCCCCGATGTAAGGCCCCTCATGTAAAACAAACAAGCTGGTCTGTTTTGAAAAAACTGTGAATATGCATCACTCAATTTAACATCACTAATAGTTTTTAATTCTTGCCGTCTGTTTTCATTTTCTCTCTTGTGACGGTAACAGGACAATCAGATAAATGTGAAAGAAGAAGGAAAATATGCTGCCGGAGTGGGGAGCTACACGGCACGGACACACGTTTAAGGAAGTTTTCATTGTTACAATTGGTAGTCTACCAAAGATTACTTAAAAATTTGACACTTATTCATTTTCTAAAACTATTGAGAAGTGTGATACAGCCAGCATGTCTGACTATATGCCTGCTCCAGGGTTATTCATTAACAGAGACTCTCACAGTGACACAGTGCATGAACAGCCCAAATGTAAAAAAGAAAACAAGTTGACCTGTCTGTCTAATCAATACGCAGCCATATAGGAAATGAAAAATTGCTATAATACATGACAGCTGAACAATGGCTGAAACGGGTCACTTAAAAAAATGCCAGCTTTTCAATGAGACGCTCAGCAGCAAAGGCACTTCAGCTCTGCTCACCTTCTGCACATAGCCTGAGCCAAAATGCTACTTGTCGGCGATAAAAGAGGCAATCCGAGCCCCTGCCTCTCTTATGTTGCTATTCTTCAGTGGTGTAGCCGCCTCAGACAAATCAGATTTGACTCTGACCACATGCTCCAAAATGTGAAGTAATCCATAATGAAACATATCTGCTTCTTTGCTACATTTTCAGTCGAGAAACTCACATTTCCATTCATTTACATTTTCATTTAAAAGCTGAGGGCAAGTTGCAGAGGTATATGAGATGTTTCTGACACTGACACCTCAGGAAATTATACAGAGCAGGGCTGTCTGCGGCCTGTTACTGTAAACCATCATCAGCCCTTCCATGTGGTTCTAACTCAAACCATTCTACTGGACACAACCCAGATTTTATACCGATCCCCTTCCAACACTGAGGTTACTGTGAAAGCGTGCAACTTCCACATCAGGGAAATGAAATGTTTGAAATATTTAAAAGAATCTTTGAAAATGAACTCCTATGTTTTTTTATTCACAGATTTAACAGCCCATTACATTCACAAAAAAGAATGCCTGCAATAGGAACAGCCTTATATGCAAACGATGCCAAAAAAATCAGATGTAAAAATGGATCTAAAGGAAACTGGTCCCTTAAGAACTGGCCTCCAGAAAGGTAAACTAAAATCGACAGTTTATGTCAGATATCTTTCATTCCGGTGCAGAAGATGGAGTCCAATAATATTCATAAAGATCTATGGAGCAGATGTTCCTCTTTTCTCGGCTAAGACCTTCCTGTAGTCAGAGTTGGTCGACCGTGTCTGTACCTGCTCCTGATGATTTTACAAGAACTATATAAATGAGAAAAAGTGCTGTAAATTGAAAAAAGGGCTTTCAATCTTCGATCCTTTCAGGTTACATGACAATGGGGCCTCCAGTCGATACGTGCGAGCGATCAATACAGTTCTGTAGCTGCAGAGTTATGAGAGTCTTATCAGCAGTCACACATGGGAGAAGTAAATGAAGTGTCATGAAGCTACGAGAAGTGACTGAAACCTTTTTGTGCTGGTGATGAGTAGAGCTATGACATTCATAGCTCAGGTGATCGTTTTGGTGTTTGACTAGTATGTCCTGGTTTCCACTTTCCACTGTTTTCAAGATTTAGGTCAAACGGACCGATTGGCAGAAACAAAAGATAAAATAATCACATTATAATGATGTTTTCACGGAACAGATAAAACGGAGCACTACCGAAGGAAATTGTGAGGGGGCGGTGCACCCAGTAGTTCAAGTTAGACAATCATAAGACCCAAGGAAGAAATTTCATCAATGGCAGAAATCTTTGAGGAGAGACTACGAGTTGGTAAAAAACTACAGGCATCTCAGATATGCAGACGCAGACATAGTGTCTCTTATTGTTCTGTTCTGCTTTTTAAGCAACATGACCCATATTTAGTGAGTCATTCATTCTGCCAGGTGACCAGATGTTCTTTAAATACATCTGATATCCTTGTCCTGGGGCTGTATCATAGCTGGAGATTATTATTCCCAGATATTGATCTAGATACTGTATATTCATTCTTTATCTGTTTCATATGTTCTCATGACACAGAGTGTGCAAGGTAACTGAGATGTGACATACGTTAGCCCATTTGAGGTTTCGTGGTTTTATTTTAATACCTGCATGTAGTGAAATGTAATATTCTGTCTGGGGACTGCTCATAAAAATTACCCACATTGGCTAACTTGGGTTTCAATTTAAAATCACTCTTATTAATGTGCATGTTTCCTCACGAATAAAACATTTTTGTCATTCTTGAGCAGAAAGTCGAAGGCAAGGTGAGGGGGGGGGGGGGGGGGGGTGGGGGGGGGGACAAATGAGTAATTGAACCAGACTGGCACGATGTAGCTGTACGACTGCAGCGTGGTGCGGTCTTGACAGGTGGACAAACACGCTGACGGTGGTGGTGGTAGCGAATATCGTTAACCGAATTATAGCCGACTCCCAAATATTGAAATTCAGCAGCATGCGAGCACAATTCTCAACGGACGGGGCAACATCTGTGCTGCCAAGGACCGCCGAACATGACGGCCCTTTTCAAAAAATGTGATGTTAATGTTGAATGCTGCAGCTGTTTACAATTTAGAAGGAGTCTTTTTCTGTGTGGTGACTGCTGCAGTCCAACATTTCCTCTGGCTAACTGCTGTCCTTCAGGGCTGATAAATTAGCAGCTTATTCTTTAATGGGAGGATAAATGAAGGCTTTAAGTGGCACAGCGATGAATTACAATCACATATGAAAAAATAAAAAAGTACGAATTAAAATTGTACACACATCCCATTGCCCTCAATTAGCTGATTAACTCGTCATGCAGTTCCTGTTTGACGCTACAAATACTCCTAGTATTACTAATAGTACAATCTGATAGCATGTTGAATTCAACTCGTGCACTGTCTCAAAGATTGTCTCTACAGAGTAGAAAAAGAACCACAGCCTGTGGTTCGCATATCATCACATCTCTTAACCATTGCAAAACCACAGTTCGACCAAAAGCGTGACCACGCTGCAGCTCTCCATGGAAAAAGAAACAACATAACACAGATGGGTGAATGAGTCTCAGCCAAAATAAACAAGAGTGCTTTTTAAGAAATTAAAAAAATCTCTTGAGAGGTAAATGTGAAAATATTAAGATGGATGTGAAACAGGCACCACAAGGTCTCAAACGTCAGCCGGCATCAAATCAATCTTACAATTCAATTCATGTACTATACTTTTAGCATGTGTTTAAAATGGATATTGAAGGTCAGAACACGAGTTGAGTAATGCAATGCATTTTTATCTTAAACCACTTCATATGTTAACACAAATGCCCTTATGCCATATGAAATTACTGGGATTAAAAATCATAATATATTTGAATCGACACATTGTGGACATCCTCTACAAGAATATTGGTTTTCTTTTCACATTCAGTCCTCGTTTCTACATCTTGTTTCTACTATACAGCGTTTAATTATGTATTCGCTCCACAAAGGGTCAAAATCCTCCAAACAACCGTCACCAAACTACTCAGATAAAATGACTACAGGCGTTTGGACACGTTATTAAGCATGTGAAGTGCACGCTCTTTCCGGTAAAGGCTTGTTTTGCATGAAAGTCTTCTTTCAAGTGGAAACAGATGGCAAGATGCATCTGTAGCAAGCCGAAACCAAATTACGCTCCCAGCAGTCCAACAATACTGAAAACGGTCAAATATTGAATATGATTTCAATTTTAAAAAGATTACGTCTTACGAGTGTAAGAAAGAAAACAAGATGACAAAAACTTTCTTAATTCTAAGTGAGAAAGAATCATGTTTGTTGATCTTTGAAACAGAACTTATCAACATCTGTATATTTCTGACGTACCACTTTAATTCATGGAGGCCACCGCATCAGGGAAATAAGAGAGGAGGGAGACAGAGGATGTTTGCTGCTGCTTGTGCTCTACATCCGTCACTGAGGAATGCTCCCAAACACTAACATGTCCTCCCCTGCTCTCATCATGATAACTTGTGTCTTCCTCTGTGCTTTTAAGGAAAAACTACGGTGATTCATTTCTTACCTAATAGGGTGCATCAGCTGAGTTGTTGACGAGGCCGTGTTTAAACAGCCACTTCACGTCTCATCGATGATAAAATCACAATGACATTTTGCTATTAGGATGCTTTGTGAAATATCCCCCCCTACGGGAGCAAAGGTGAATGACGAATGGGTATCAGACTTGAAAAACCTGCCGTCTCCTCCCACTCAGACCACAGCTCAGCAGCGACTGTGAGAACTTTTCACTAATATATTCATGAGCCAGTCAGTTGGCCCGACTTCTGTTACTCAAAAAAATGGTGCAAAGTGCGGAAGCCTTAAAGTGACAAGCTAATGTCTGGCTCTGGGGCATATGTGACATGAATTATTAACATCAAAATTAACGAGATTTCTATGGGACGGGAAAAGAGACATATGTGAAAAACAAATTCCAAGGTTGAGTAACTCTTCTTTCTGCACGATAGGAACAGTTTCTTAGATTTAAACATGAGTTCTGTGTATTTTTTTTATTTTGCACACATCTTATATGACAGAGACCAAGTGCGTGCTTTTAATGTCCATCTTTAAAGCAACACTTTGTAACTTTTACTTAGCAACAGCGCCCTCTGCAGCCACACAACTGAACGGTGGATATCACCCACGATCCCCGGTTTCCTGAACCAGAAGAGCTGCGGCTGTAACAAATAAACCAAACCCTATATAGAATTCTTCACATTAATGAATATTGGAGATAAACACTGGTTATCAATGACTTCTCAGTCTTTTTCGCTGATCTATGGTTCAGCATCGCTCTTGAACTTGTTTGGCCTGATTCTGACGGTTTAAGCTGTAATTGTCAGTCAGTTACACACTTCTCACAGGTGATTGTACCAATTTACCAAAGTTACATAAGGTGCTCCAGATCATTTCCGGAGATTACAGAGGTGACTGTAATGCAGCATGTTCGAGTCAGTTGCTGTGGACATTCTCCAGAGTTTCTCCTGCCTGGAAAAAACTCTGGATAATGTCCAAATGAGGCCATGTGAGAATACAGCAGGAGAATATCTGGAGAATTCATGTGTTGATGATGTTTCTCACATACGAGTGGAATGCAAAACCTCAAACCTGAAAATTTGTATATGTTTTATAGAGGCACCTAAAAAACTAGTGGTGGTAGAGCCAGGAGATGAAGTGCATAAAAAACAAGAAAGTATAATATTGTTTTAAAGTGAACAAATCAATGCCCAACATGGAGTAAAAGCATTAAGCTCACTTCTTCAGTTAAATGCATGGAGGAGGGTTAAAGCTGCCATGAAGCTCAATCCCAGAGAAGCTGAAATAACATTTAAAACATCCTGTTCACTTTCAAGTGGATAAGATGCATTTGATGGAATTGAACCAATTGTACGTTCATGTCCTGCAATAATAACAATAATAAAAACTATTATTAAAACAAGCGAATGGATTCAGTCAACGGAAACACTGGTGTGCTTTTACAGGAAGTGCTGCAAATATCTAAGTTTGGGATATGTTCGAAAGCTATGCACACGTGTAAGGTAACAGTGACTCCATGTTCATTAGTATCTGCTTGTGATTCATCAAATTGATCCATTTGAACTATTTCACCGCTTTGCAGCAGGTTGACACCAAGAGGAGAGTTGTTGACATGTTTAAGAATCAACCAAAAGAAAAAGTTACCATCAGTATTTTCACTGGAAATAATCACTTTAAGCCTCCGTCAGACAGACAGACGAGGAGCCTTCATGGCAGCCGGCCTCCCTTCAACTGTGTGGGAGCTGTCATTAATGAGTAACAGCAAACGTTCACTTAAACGCTTTGAATCCAGTGTACAGTAAACAGCAGAACCACTTCACTTGACAGCCTCCTTTCTGAGGATTGATAGAAAACAGATGTTGATGTCTTCTGCTTGGAGGACATTTGGATTGTGATGAATTATGGGACATATCTGACCGCAGTCTTATGCTCATGTCAGTTATTTAGCACATGTTTGGAAAAAGCAAACGTGTGTTGTATTCTAATAATAGAGCTGCTGGTCTAATGTAATAGTGAAGCTTTCAGCTCTACCTGTGCTGCTACAGTTGACGGACTCATCCTGCTGGGAAACGATACCAGCTATGAGTAACTATTCCAGGTATTTTTGATTGGCATGAATGTCAGCAGCGTTATCTGATTCTGCATCGACAGCGGTTCATTCTTATAAACTCTGTTTCCCTGGAAGGGCTGTTGAGAAACAGCTTGGATGTATTCCATGCTCCCTCCTCAGACATCTTATTCACTTTATCATGATGCATCTTTTTTAGTCTTTTTAGATGCAAAAAGCTACAGTGGCTAATTTGTGGTTTAAAGTAAATCTAAAGAAAATGTTTTCTGTCTAAATACAGATTGGGTTCTAATAAATCAAACATGCGCCTGCTTTGGCACCTACTCTCCGTGTTTCTGGAAACCTTTAAGAGGAAACCGTTAGAACAGGGATCACAGCAGAGGAACAGCTACAGCAAGTGTAATGGTTTGCTTCAGTGCCATAGCGAAATCTGCCAGAATCTCTCAAAGTTTTTTTCCATCAACAAACAAGTAGACAAGACTTGACAAGTAAATCAAGCCTCCTAACTCTGCTTTATATCAAGTATTAACATCAGGGGGCTGATAATTGTGCATGTAAGTAATAAAAGAAAAAACATCTATAGAGAATGTCTCAGGATAAAAGTAATATTTTCCAGGAATGAGTTTTCATTCTTTTATGGGATTTCACCTCGAACCTAAGAATGACCTAAGAAAGTTTTGGAAAATATAAGTTTGGCCTCTTGTTAAACTAGAATGACAGTCATTAGAGCGCATACCTCCGATAACGGCCAACAGACCCTCAAATTCAATCAAGCTGCACTAAATTTCACACACATATCAGTTCCATATATACATGATTTTTGCCGTCAGGATCGATACATTTTTCTCTGAGAAATTGGTGAAAATGTCAAAATACCTCAGATCTCTCAATGTCTAAGAAAGTGAAACAAATAAATGTTGGCTCCACCCCTTTGTTCAGATCCATAGCAAACTTCAGTGGGTTCCTTCTTGACCTTTTTCACATCCTTCAGTTGCGGAAATCGGTTTAGTTTTTGCAAAGTAGTCTACTGTTGACAAACAAACCAACGAGAATGGCTGTTAAAAGAAGGGGGGAAAAGGATGTGGATCTTCCCACTGATCTGGAGCTGCACCAAAGTTGAAAGAATTCTTCCCCGGGTCATGTCACACCCCTCCACAATCGAGGAAATCAGCGGAGGTTTTTTCTGTGTTATCCTGCCAACTAACAAACAACCCCAGATGAAAACATATCCTCCTTGGCAGAGATAATGAACCTATTATAACCCCACTTAATATGTGTTCCCATGAATCAACTGACATAATTGTAGTGATATCACAACATTGAGGCTTTCCTGGTTGACACATTTCCCAGAAAGGTTCTCCTTAGCGATGCAACTCCTTAGCACAAAACATACAGTGAGTAGAATGACACTCAGTAGAGCGCACACCGCTGCCAGCGCCAAACAGCCCACTCACATTTAATCACCAAAATTCCCAGATTCTTATAAGTTCCCGGAATATGCCTGTTCTTTTACCATCAAGATCAATGAATTATTTCTTGAGAAATGGTGAAAATAAAAAATTAAAAACACCATATCCCACAATGTTAAAGAAAGTGAAACCTTTTCGGTCAGATCCACAGCAAGATTGAATAGGTTCTCTCCTGGCATATGTAACATCGTTACACCAAGTTCAGTGGAAATCTGTTGAGTAGTTTTTGGGAAATAATGCTGACATCAAACAGAGATGTGATGTTAGCCCATGACTCAACCTATTGTAGTTATATAATGGCATGTGGGCTTTCTTGGATTACAACTTTTCCACCGAGAAATTCTCCAGAAAGATGCGACTCATAAATGATGTGCCCATAAATCTTGACTCATTCTAGTTTTCGGTCCAGAACGTTTACAGTGGAAATGTCTAACAATAACTAGTCTGGTGAACTCCTTCAGCTGTGCCACAGTATATCCTTCATGGAGCGACGATCACTGGAGGGACGACACTATGGCAACAAAGAGTGTATTTCCCATGTTGAAAGCTTTCTGAATTGTAAGAAGGAACATAAATTTAGCTGAGAGGGTCATTCCAAGGTGCAGAACATATTTATATGTGATGTGAAAAACAGATTTGAGAACCATGGATACAAGACCGTCTGCAGCTCTTCGTGGCCAAGTCGAAGAACCAGACTTGAGTGATCATTTCTCTGGAACTGAGCTGCACCCCCCACTGTGTGTGAACCCTAACATGGAGTCACAATATAAATCAATTATTGGTTTTACATGGAAAATCTATATCCTATTGACAAATTTCAAATCTCTCGCTTCTCTGGAATATAATCCACGAAATGAGTAAATAAAAGTGAGGGATAGAGGGATAAATTGCAATGCAGTACAATGGAATGAGGTGATGGGGACATTTTCCAGGACGCAAATGTTGCTGTCTGTGTCGGCCCAGTGCATGTGAAGTATCATGGCTATCCCGTCTCACTGGGGGGCAGGAGAAACGCTATCCTCAGTTTCCTCACTGCGTAAATCTGAGTTTGTCCTAAATTCCAGAGTTGTAGAGGAGGGAGCAGCGCAGAAAGGGGAGGAAGGGGTGAATAACACAACAAAATGCCTGGTACCACCACAATTATTTGGAAAAATAACAAAGCAACAATTACACATGCCACACATCATTTATGTCTTAACTGTTACAGCTGCGGAGTGGAAAGACTCCCTCCGCCTGTGCTCTGCTTCTTTTCCAGAGCAGCATTTCCCCTTACAGGGAAGGTAAGGGCCGTCACCGTATACCTAATAAATCACACTAATGTAATCACTGTTTCATGTACCCTCTTGTCACCTAAGAAAAGTTATAAACACAGGTTATTAATGCGTCTCGATGCTATAATGGTTAACACACTGGATCTGGCTCTCATCGCGGATTACGTATCACAGTTCATCTCAGCAGCAAGAAAAAACATTCTGTGTAAACTGTGTAAAAGGATATTTATTGAACGGCATAAAAACTATTTCCATAGATGTCTGTTTCTGCCACGCTCCATTGCCAATTCATAAAGCTACTTAGCCGAAAGCCCAGAAAAGATTTGCCCTTCGCTAACAGTCGGTGTCAGGTAGTACTTTCCCCCCCAGGGGGTCTGTCTCTACAAAGCGAGGATTATGAAGTTAGCTGGATAAACTGCTGAGTAAAGCCTGGAACTGCAACTGGAGCATTGACTCAAATAAAGACCATGAACTCAAATAAAAAAAAGAAAAGCCTCTACTGGGTTACACTCGTCCAACTTATTCGGTAATCCTCCTTTGTGAGACAGGGCCGCAGAAAGAAAAATTCTCTGGTCCAAGAAAGTGATGGATTAATGTTTTCAGTCGGTTTGGAAAAAAAGACAATGTGCGGAAGAGGAGCATGGTTAGCATGACCAGCAATGATCAGCAGGGCCAAACCAATAAAGAAACCAGAGACACTGACAGAAACTAAATCAAATACTTTACACACACAAGCCTTTCCTGCTCAACTGATCCGTGGGAGGCACATTGCAGAAAGGCAACAGCAGTGACCGCGTAGCACCGGCGGTGTTGCCAAATTTAAACAAAACACCTTATCCTGTTAATCAAAACCTCTAATCAAAGCATTTGTGTTGCAATCGCTGGTGTTCAAGATTAAAGAGCAACTAGAACCCTGCACAGGCCCTCACGCTGAGCACATTGAACTGTGCAGACTGCGAACATTCACATATATTAAGAATTGTGACAAGGATGCTGAAAGTAGGGGGTGCTCAGGTGGCCGAAGCACCCCCTACTGCCAAGGAGTGTAACTACAAGCGGGTAACATTCTGAGAGTGGCATAGTGGCATTTTCATAGGGTTTGTTTTCATTTTTAAGAAGAGTCAATGTATTTTCTCTGTAGACTATCTGATGCACAAATGCGCAACGTAACTTATACAGCATGATGGAGTATAGACAGCTGCAGCTTTGACATACAGTGAGTCGGTGTTTGCCGTCTGTTTCAGCGTAAAATGTTTTAAAACAGGTGTAAAATGTTGTTGGCCATGTTAATATACTATGAACTTTCTCTCAGCACCCGTAACTCTGACTGACTTCCAGCGTCCCCGTATTGTGAAGCCTGAAGATGCTGAATGCCAACACACTAGGCCTTTAACACGAGAACCCAAGTAGGATAAAAGAACCCAGAGAGATAGCGAGAGAAGGATGGTGCCTGCGCTGGCAGTGAGACAGATGTGGCCAAAGTCCGCCGAAGCCCTGGTACTTCTCTCGTGCTGTGACATATGCCCTCTGGGTCGCTGGTGTCTCCTCTGGGGCTGTTTCACAACTTGACGGATGCTCCGAGGATGAGAGTGCACACTGTGGCATACCATGACGAAAGGGAGGCCTGTTTCAAAAGGTCCATCATCAGGTCCTCTCCTCTCCTCTCCCATTAGGCTTCAATTTCAATGCTTTGAACATGTTAAAAAAGTAATAATGGAGCCTTATTTTAAAGAATTATTTGACATTTTTTAGGGAAATATAATATTGATCTTTCTTGTCAAGAGTTATATCAACACTCTTACATCTGTTAGTCAGATATAAAGCTAAAATCAGCAGCCTGTTAGTTTAGTATCGATACTGGGGGAATAGGGAGAATGAGCTAACCTGGCTCTGTCCAAAGGTAACAGAATCCACCTGCCAGCATCTCTAAAACCCACTAATTAACATGTCATATCTTGTTTGTTTAATCTGTACAAGACCTCAAGTGTAAGAGGTGGGAGGTTATGTACTGGAATAGTTCTTGGCCAAGGGCAGTGACTTTCCAAACTCTCCGATTGGTTTCCTGGCAAAGGCTCTTACTGTACAAGACATAAGAGTGCCATCAATCTTCTCATCCCACTCTGGAAGAGAGCAAATAAGCACATTCATGACATCTATTGCTTTAAAAATCAAAACAGGACAATTGCTATGTCCATCATCCTCACAATTCACCTCCTTCGGGGGTCGTGGGATGGTGGCTCGTCGGAGCTGACATTGGGCAAGACGTGGGCCACACCCGAGGCGTATTGCAGTGCCAACATACAGAGAGAAACAACCACTCCCAGTCACATTGACACCTACAGGCAATTTAGAAGCAAGCTGGAGTACACAGCGAAAACTACGAGAAAATGCAAACTCTTACACTTATATCTATAATCATAACAATTGTGATGTATTTGTGATGTACTTAATTTAAGCAGATCAACAGACAAGCAGAAAATATTTACCAGGGTGATATTTGCATTAATTAAACTCAGAAGTTCAGAACTATAACAGACTTACTAAATGCTATGACCACAACCTCTGTATAAACACCCAATGAAGGCACTGTTAATATCATGTGCATAGAATAGAATAGAATACAATGGAAGGCCTTTGTGGTCATTGTACAAAAGAAGTGCAGAATTAGAAGTGCCACATCTGAAAAACTGCAAATTGATAAAAAAAAAAATGAGACTAGTAAATACTTTACAAAAGAAAAGTAGCCTGTTACTGCACAGAATGGATATTGCACTTAAAAATGATGAATATCAACAGATCATCTTTATAATTGGGTAGATTTTAAAGTTTATAGCTGGCATACAAAAAGAGGGGGCCATTGGACTATTAAGGGCCCATGTCACATATCATCAAAATCATAGACCTTGTCTGTACAAGCAACGACGATTATAGAAATTGTTTTTTCAAAAACAAAATGTTCTGAGATGTGTCGGCACATTGATACTCCACAGAGCGCCTGATGAATGCCATGAGCCTAAACTTTCCTTTGGCAACTGCATCGTGCCAACTAAAATCACGCTCGGTTCCCTTTGAACTACATCTCAGTCATTGCCAAGGTGTAATTTCGAAGGTATGTAACTGCAAAAACTTGCAGAATGCAAACGCCATAATCATCAAACGTGGGCAGCCAAGGGGTTAGAGAAAGGTCGCCTCCCTCAGCATCCACCGCTGCAGTGCCCTTGAGCAAGACACCTCACCTCCCTGTCGGAGCTCCCCGGGTGCTCTTAGTGTGTGTTCACCACTCACGGATGGGTCAAATTTCCTGCATACTTGACGTTAAATGACACATCTTCTTCCTCTCGTCAAATTCACATCATTCATTCGATTTTTTTTATTTATTGGGGACCACAACAACATTTCTCTGAGAACCATGACAGCACAGCCGGGCGGTCATCAGCTCACACTGTGAACCCACATATTAACTCTGCACAAACAGTTCCTCTTGTTTAAATAAACATTGTGGGAAATACCTGCGGGTGCGGCCAATAACCTTAAACCAACATAAGTATGTTGAGATGGTGTTTGAGATGGGAAGATCAAACGCCATGTCACTACGAGCTTGTACCGTGACCGGCAGTTAGGCGGAGATGAAACCTCACAGAGCCCATACAAGACGTTTCACAAGAGAAACTCAACAATGAGTTCCACCTGTTTGTTTTTTTCCCCTAGCAGAGCTCGTACAGAAATAGATTTGCTGTAAATCAGGATCATTGACAAAAATGTTCGAAAAGAGTTCCCTGAATAAGTAGAGTTTTCCAAAGGCTACAGTACATCTCCTACATTGTGCCTGAAACAAAGAGAATCGCTCAAGATAAAATTCAATCATTCAAAATAGTGCATCTTAAAAGAACATCCTGAGGAGAGATGTGGAATGGCAGATCTTCTGCTCTTGATTAAACTGTCTGGCCCTCATCGCAAACTTTTTGCTCCAAACATCTTCATCAAAATGTCACACCTCATCAAAACTAGGGGGTATTTAAGGTCTAAATATAAACCATATTCCCCAAACTGGAAAACAAAAGCTCAGAAAGGTTGAAACTCTCCTGCCTGAAATGCCCCATGTGATTCTAAAGATCGCAAGTGAGTGGGCGAATCTCAAGTGGGTGTCAGTAACTCAACTCTGAAACAACAGACCGCAACCGGAGTTCAGGTGTCTGTCAGCAAAGTTTCAAAGTAAAGATTTGCCCTTTCAAAACTCAAGTTTCAGAACTTTTTTTCAAGAGGGAAAACTCAAATACGAAATCATGTTTGCAGAGATGTGAATTTCTTATTTCAGCTTATCAAAACATAATGGCAGGCTTCAAAAGTTAGTTTCAATCATGCAACACCTTCTTCTTTACTAGATTTAAAGCTTTCAAACACAGACTTTCAACCTTTTAAGGCATTTTTTTCAGTTTGGGAATATGGCATGGTAGTTATCCCAAAGATATTTGCGTGGTTTTTCAAAAAGACTGCATTTACAAGTCTTTTTCATTAAGCCTGAGAGGCGGCTACTTGCAATGAAGACAGATTAGTTTCTAACAACTTAATCCATAGCCTCTGACAGGAGTTTTTGCTGAGCGGCCACACTGCAGCGTCCACTGTGTCTGTGAACTGTCATAATTACAGCCGGTGGCGTCAGAGCATAACAGGCCAATCTGGGGGCTTGTGGATATTTAGATTGCTATGATCCCTTTACGTCACAATGGGCGACTAAGAGGAAAATCCCCATTTGGTCCATTCATCCGCAGAAAGCCCATCATTTCAACACATTAAAAGCCATTACCTCATTAAAAAAAAGATGTTTCGCCTTTCTTGGAAGCAAACTCATATTTATTTGACCAAGAGTAGACTCATTGGGAAATATTTAATCTCATGCACAAAGGAGTGCAGGGGGGTGTTTACCAGCCTTTGCAATTTTCCTTTTATGTCTTTAAATTCATTAGCCGCCTCAGGCAATAAGACTTGATGTGATTTCCACTCAGGCTACATTTATTTTTAAGTGCTCCATGAGGCAGAACTGTGCCCAGCATTAAACAAGCTCCAAACTGTTCCACTAACATTTCACCAAGCACCACATGAACAGCGTTATAGCTCTGGGTGATAAATGACAGGTCTCATTTTACATCATCTGCAGACACATTTCTGAACCACTCTCACGGGCACAGAACGTCCCCCACTAGCAGCTTAATAATGTCACACTCTTTATGATGCAGCATCCAAGAGCAGATTCACACTACCTGTAACACGTCGTAACTTCTCCAGTCGACTTCACGCAGGGGTACTTTGTGGTGGCAATGTTATTTTCAGAGCACTCGTCACTGTGGAGAAAAAACATTTTGGAGCAAAGTTAAGCACTTTTTTTTTTTATCTGCACACGCATGTGGTCCCCCCACGGTCTTGTTTCGGCGCAGACAAAGTTTACCCGTCACTGGCATCCTCCTCCTGGTAGGACCAGAGCAGACCCCCCGAGAAGCACATGCAGGTGACGGTGAGCAGAAGAGGACTCCTGTGGTGTTTTAGGATCATCTCATCGGTGCAGTCACCTGGGTGCTGTCAGTAATCCACCCTGGCAGTGGTGATGACCTCTGTGCCGCGCTGCAACTTCGGTGCGTAATAGTGGTGCAGGAGGACGCGCGCGGACCCTCCCACTCAGCCTGCGCTCCTTGAATGAACGGGTTTTAATTCCTGTCGTGTCACTGAACTGAGACTCAACTTTCACTTCTCTCTACTTTTGACAAGTTCAAGAACTCGAAATATTTTCTTTTAAACTTTTTAATCCTCAGAAATGTCTTTCAAGAGGAGTTAAGCAACATATAAATAATTCCTAAGGGTGACGGTCCTGAAAATCGACTACAAGAGGGAACTGACGTTCACACACACGCACACACACATTCACACACACAGGAAAGCAGGGGGCACTGTGCGTCAGGATCAGCAGCTACATCTTTGCTACCACCGCGTGGCTGTTAATGAAACAGCGATTAGTGAAGATAAGCATTGTGTTTATAATGGATCTTTAATTAATAGCTTTGTTAGTGGTTAATAATTGATTCACCAGTAGTTTAAGGTCAACTGCTGCCGAGTTGTGGAAAAAAAACAAGCATTAAACTTTGCTTTTCTTTTTAGCTCATTTTGACCATGCACTTTGGTCCAGATACCTATGGCTGCAGGACATCTGGACAGAATTCCATTTATAAAGAGTTGACCACTACATAGTTTCAATGTAGACCACTTGTTGATCTGACTCTTGAGTCTAAATTTAAGGAGGTAAAATCAATGGAGTTAAGAATTGAATTTAGATTTACCAAATCAATGTAAATAATCAAATATGCGTTACAAATGTATAAGCAACATATTTCCAAAGTGGTTTTAAATGCATCTATTGCAACCAATGATATTTTCATCTTATGCAGATTTTCATATTTTCAATCGTAAAACGTTAAGATGTTTAGTGAGAATATGTTATGAGAGTATATTAGTGCAGCACTTACGTTACTTAAATTTACACAACTCCTTTAGTCTTCTGTAACATGTAAAGTACAAAGGCAGCTTTTTCAGGGAAGACCTGAATATTTATGTTGATTTGTTTATTGTTTTTTCTATTATTTGCTGATTATCTATTTTGGGATTCATTTTTTTTACAATTTTTCTATCTTTTAAAAACGTTTGAATCTAAAACTAAACGATCTTTGATTACTGGGATGAAACTGTGGTGACTTGAAGTGCACAATATCAGCAAAATGCTCAGTGTAGTGAATAAAAAAGGTTATTTGATTCAGTTTCAGTATTTTACCAATCATTAATTATGTGAGTTAATGCAATGATTAACAGGAATTAAGCTGTAACTTCCATGCTCTGTTAACCTAAACCCACCTCATCTTCCTCATTCTTCAGGGTCGGGCGATCTAAGGGAGTTTATGAGAAACCCTGAACCGAAACGCTGCCGACTTCCATTCTGATTGACCTTCACCTCTGTGAGACCTCTGACCTGAGGACAAAGCACCGTTCGCTGGCACCTGCAGAACCCGGGACTTCTTCAGTTTCTCAGGAAGGCAGCAGTGTGGCGTTACAGGGGGTTGGATAGTGGAGGAGCCTGTAAAGGATATCCCAGTGAAACAGGAGGACCCTGGTGTCACTTACAGCCACTACGGTCGCTTTTCAATCTGTGAGGTCGGTCAGGTATGATTTTACCTTATTTTCTAATATATTAGTCAGAATTGAGAGACTCAATACACAATTTCCCATTACATTCGTGCTCATCTTTCTATTGAGGAGAGTGCTTTGTGCCCGTGTCGTTCAGCAGAAAATGACACCTCGAGCCTGCTTCAAAGGGCCCCCTCACGCATGACCATTCCAGCTCAAAGGAAAGCAGCCCTGCTCGCTTTCCTTTCAACAGAGCACCTCAGCTCAGCGGCTGACTGTGAAGGGGGTGCAATTCAAAATCCGGCCACTTGATGGCCCTTTCCACCAAGAGATCTGGCCCCCGCCGCTCCCCCCCCCCCCCCCTACTCCTCTCGCCACTGTCGTCATCGTTGCCCACAAAATGGATGACAGCTTTTAGAAGTACCGGGGTGCGTCACGACTCCGAGGTGCACATGCTGTGCCATTTATGTTCCACCTGTTTTGATGCCTCAGCAGCACCGAGATCTGCAGGCAGGATGTACACGGCACAAGTAGCCAATTAATGTTGCATGCTGATACTGTATCAAAGCTACGGGGCTAATGACCACACTAATAACATCTTCTGCCTCTGAGATAGGAAATAATTATCTGTGACTGTTTTGCCAAGTCATCAATTTCTCAGGAAACAACACAAGGAGATCACAGGAAGGATTTTATCTCCTCTACTCTGTTGATGCACTTTATTGTCCCTTTCAAATAAATGCCTCTCGTTACATAACTAGTAGTAGCTTTAATAGTAGTTAAATCTTGTTTATCACGACATTTGGCCTCCTTGCTTTAATCAGAACTGTGTCCGGTTGGCTGCCATCCTTTGAACTGAATGACAGCTTGAGCTACGACCCTGAGTGGTCCCACTATCTGTTTCCTGCTCTCACTGTTTAAACCAAATCACTAAATCAGCGTCGGCGGGTGTTTCCTGGCACAGAGGGATTGATTAAAGAACAGGTGGACCTTTTTTTCTGTCTCACACTCAATACTGCCACATCGAGTGAAACTCTCATCTTTGCTGAACTTGACGAAGGAGGGGGTGGGGGGAGAAACTAGATCAGATGAAAAAGAAAAGTGATGCGAGGATAGAGGATGCAGGCAGGCCGAGCTTTGTATGGGAACAAACAATAGGCTGTAAAAACTAAAACCCCTAAAACCCCCTGTGATGGGACTTTGGTTTGTTTGATTACGGAGCAGCACTTGAGATCGATGTTAGAGCCTGAAAACACAGCTGGAGTAGAAGAAAAGAAAGGTGGAGCACACCTATAGACTGTTAATCTTATGTTGGTTTCAGGGGGTTACATTGCAGCGAGTAGACTTTGTAAGTTAGGAAACAAGAAAGGAAACAAGTTCTAACACAGGAGCGAGCAGCAGAATGAGAATATGCGCAGTGAAAATCCTTTCGGAGCCTTGTAGGTCACTGACATTGACATTGACCTTTTCATGGATGCTTCATTAGGGCCGGGCTGCAGCAACAGACTGGTCACAAATACAGTGTTTTATCTTGTAAGTGCTCCGTCACACATGAGAATATTGCAGGGACTGAACACCCCACTGTCAAAACTCATCTCTCTCTCTCTCTCTCTCTCTCTCTCTTTCTCTCTCTCTCTTTTCACAGTGCAGCACTGCAGTGCCGCTCTGCACATGCCCAGACAGACGGCGAGAGAGAGGCACAACAAGTTTGAGCTCAACGGAAATATTAACAGCCTGCATCGCAGACACATCCGTGAATTTTCACTGCAAGCTGGGACAAAACTCAAAATAAATGACATTTTAAAAAGGTTGCTGATGGGGACGCATTTGCTGTACAGGTACCTTATCTTTGCAGGGGCTTTATTTTTTGCTCAAGGTCACTTTTCCTCCCACGAGCTCTGTATACAAACTGAGTAAAAACACACAGTATCACACTACCTTTCTCATCAGTTTTTTTAATTACAGTAATTAATTTGTCATTCCCCTTATTAATTCAATGCCTCTACACTGTGTTTAACTCTGTCTATGAGCTCGGTAGTCTCTATGTTAAATATTGTTTTTGTCATTTTAGATCTCAGCATGGTTATTTATGTATATTTTATACAAGCAGTATCATGACGAGCTATATTAAACCAAACATGATGTGTGAACATATAAATGTAACCTGAGGGTATATTTGGCTGTTCTTCCATTTTTCAAGCTGCCTGGTAAATAGCGTCAATGGACTGTTTTTTAATTTATAGAAATCTTGCATGTTTGACTTTTTACATTTAGATTACATTTCATTTAGCTGACGCTTTTATCTAAAGCGACTTACAATAAGTGCATTCAACCACGAGGGTACAAACCCAGAACAACAAGAATCAAGAAAGTACAATTTTCTTCAAGAAAGCCAAACTACAAAGTGCTATAGGTAAGTGCCATATAAGTGCTACTAAATCGCTACTTTTTTAATTATTTTTTATTGAAGGTATAGTCGGAAAAGATGTGTTTTTAGTTTGCGGCGGAAAAGGGTTAGACTTTCTGCTGTCCTGATGTCATTGGGGAGCTCATTCCACCATTTAGGAGCCAGGACAGCAAACAATTTGAGTGTTTGAGTGTTTAGCTCGCAGTGAGGGAGCAAAAAGCCGATTGGCAGATGCAGAGCGGAGTGAACGGGTTGGGGTATAAGGTTTGACCATGTCCTGGATGTAGACTGGACCCGATCCGTTCGCAGAACGTTGCGCAAGTACTAATGTTTTGAAACGGATGCGGGCAGCCACTGGTAACCAGTGAAGGGAGCGGAGGAGCGGAGTAGTGTGAGTGAATTTCGGTTAAAGACCAGTCGAGCTGCTGCATTCTGGATGAGCTGCAGAGGTCGGATGGCACTAGCAGGTAGACCTGCCAGGAGGGAGTTGCAATAGTCTAGGCGTGAGATGACCAGAGCCTGGACCAGAACCTGCGCCGCCTTCTGAGTGAGAAGTGGGCGTATTCTCCTGATGTTGTGCAGCATGTATCTACAGGAACGTGTTGTTGCAGTAATGTTGGCAGTAAGGGAGAGTTGACTGGCGAGTGTCACACCCAGGTTCCCAGCAGTCTGGGTGTGGGCTAACACAGAGTTGTCAAAAGTAAATGTTTTCGGAACTCAAATACACCAATGATCCATTCACATTGTGATTCATACCTCACACAAAAGACAAAATAAATGGGAGAAATATGCAATATTTGTTGATGCTCCTGCAGCAACAGAACTGCGTGGAGGCCGAGTAGATTAGAAATAATCAGCAAATGATCTTTAAGTCACTCCTAAAACAATATTCACATGCTCTTAAGTACACTGGTTCCTGTAAGTGTTTCTCCTCTACTGACCATAAAGAGGACCGGTCCAATGCCAAAATAAAAAATGGGGGACAAAACAACACAATGTCCTTGTTCTGTACAGCTCAGCCGAAGTAAATATGAGGCTTCATCAAGTGAATATAAATAGGAAGAATGATTACAGCTGCTAAAACCTGTTTAAATGTACATATGAGCATGTTACTGCTGCCTCTGCCAACCAGTGCAGTTTCAGTCTACAATTCTTTTCCTCCAGATTCATATGAGGTCCCTGTGACCTTTGACCACTGAAATCTAATCAGTTAATCTTTGAGACCAAATGACAACTGGTCAATTTGAAGAAATTCCCTAGAGTCAGACTTGAGATATAACGTTCAATAAGAACATGTTATGTGAGACCAGCGTGACCCTTTGACCTTTTACCACACAAATTAAATCAGTTAATCCGTGAGTCTAAGTAAATATTTGTCCCAAATCTGAAAGGATTCTCTCGAGGCTTTGCTCAGATTACACATTCACAAGGCAAAACGGTTTTGTGAGGTAACTGTGACCTTGACCATTGACCACTAATTTCTAATCAGTTCATCTGTGAGTCAAACTGACCGTATGTACAAGAGTTGAAGAAATTCCCTCAATATATTCGTGAGATATCATGTTCACAAGAATGGGACGGACAACGCGAAAACATAATTCCTCATCTGCACAGGGGCCTTAAAGATGTTAACCTATCCCTTAATTTGGGCTCATCCTCAAAGTTAACGACACATACATCAACCAATTATAATAACAAAGGGATTAAAAAAAATTAAAAATCTATAAGCTGTTGAATTTTATTATTCATGTCTTGATTTTAATATCAGGAGTAGATGATGTACAGGGAGCAATCCAATCAGGGAGGCCAAGCAGAGCGAGTGAAGCACAGCCTTCACAGCTCTGGCTCTCACTCGTCTTCTGTTGTGGCAGACGTTTAATACCAGAGTTTTCGTCCTGTCATCTCAGTGAGAACAATTTCCCGCACCACGTGTCACTGTGACTCTGACTCTCTCCCCCACCTCCCCCCACTCTCCTCCTTCACCAGCACCAGCTGCTTAAAGGTTCACTGGTGAGTCACACAAGGTGTAAAGAGATGTGCTGTGCGAGAAAACCGGCCCGTGCACACAGAAGAGCCTCTGGGAAAGGAAAAATAAGGAGGGTGGTGAATACAAAGTGCTGCTGCATGATACAAATATAGCATTTTATGTATTTATATCTGCTAAAATCCTACAAGTCCAATCACAGATTCATTACACAATTAGAATCTGGACTAAGCTGATTTAAAGTGTTCATATATTCAAAAAACCCTAAATGTGGCATCAGAATTTACCTCTGCTACAGTACATGTCTGTGCACGTGTCCCATCAGCGGTGCAGGGATCAATAAATATAACGTCAGTGCAGTGTCCTTGGGATGGCCACATTTCACTGCCCCTCCCTGCCATTATGTCTCTGCCCCTCCTCTGGCTCATTTTTACCACACACACAGACACACACATACACACATGCACATGCACAGTTCATTGCATCCCTCCTTGAATTCATCCTTTCTTTTCATCCTCCTATCAGATCCAGATACTCTTAGATAAAATAATGCATTGGTCTTGTCCTCTGTGACAAAGTGGTTTGTGTGTGTGTGTGTGTGTGTGTGTGTGTGTGTGTGTGTGTGTGAAGAAGACTATGGAGACAAGTAGCATGTGGAGCCAATAAGAAGAGAAAAAAAAGAGTTATAATACAAGTGGTCATTGCTGATTTGCTTAAAGCTAGGGTTGGTAATCCTGGAAAAGCTAGCAAAAATTTAACCAATGCATCCCATCGTCCCTCTTGTCAAAACTAAGCCCCCGAAACACAGGAACATGCACTGACAGGCAACTGTGTGAAGCCGATGACACACACTAACTTCAGGCTATCGTCTCCTCCTGAGTGATTTCTGTTCGGCTGAAGGCTTCCATCATCCGCAGTTGACTACTGATACACAGGCATGCCAGCCAATCATTTCATTTGGTCGAGTTTATTACAGTACGACGAAGACAGACACTGACGGTTTTTATATTTTTCCCGGACTACTATAATTATTCATGGCTGATTGTGTTTCTGAAACAACTCAACAACCCTACCTTTAACCTTCAGTTAAATCCCTGTCAGGACTGTTGACAGCTCCAACATCATGAGGATGACTTAATTTCTTTAGAATCATTGTGTGTGCTGCATATTTCTTGATCTGGATGTACTGAACCAGCGAGCAGATGGTTGTACTGTGGCAAACCATGCAGGGAAAATGGGGAAAAAAAGTTCATTTTTACCTCCGGCAATTTTGGTTAGTTTGTAACGCTTGACGCTTCACAGATCTAAATTCCAAATATGATCTATATATGAACACGATATAATGTCTATTTGATATCTTTCAATGCTCTTCTCTAGTGCCTCCAAGCTTCTCCCCTTCCCTGCTTTATACCTCTCCCTATCTTTAGATGATGACTCCTGCGGGCTGTGGTGATCACTGCTATAGCACAGGTCTGATAATGTGGCTAATCATCATTTAAATTAGTTCCAAAGCATTAGACAGAATTAAAGCTAGGGTTGGACCTGGATATCAGTGAATTTATGGCACAGTAGTGGCAACATGCACCAGTACACCGAGCCATAATGTTTAAAGAAGCTCTTATCATACCCATCTATTTCCTTTTCACTCTCGGGATATTTGAATTTGCAGCAGGGACAGTAATCACAGATTTTTCACTGCAGCAGTCGTTACTTTAAGATCAAATTGATGTGAACAGAACTTTGTGGATTATTTCCATTCGTCTAAAACAGTGTTCAGCGTGCAGAGGTGCAACTTTCACTGTTACAATGATCATTCCTGGGAAGTTGTAAACAACAGAGGTGAAGACACGGCCCCTGCATGGGTTACCTCACTGTCTTTCTTTATCTCTCATGCTCTGCTTCTACTAAACCAGACACTTACTATAGGAAAACATTCTTCCATTTATTCTTTGCTTATTTTCTGTTTGCTTGACTGCAAGTCAGAATCGCTCATTAGAAAATGTCTATTGTTAGACAGCACAGCACAAGAGCGACAAACCAATTGAAGAATCTCCAGCAGAAAAGTCTGTAATGCCCATAGATATATACCCATGTATATAAAAATGTATGTGTCCTCGGGGTCTGGAAAATGAAGCCGATGTGGAAGTACCTGAAACGTGTGTTCTCTCAGATGACCAGCAGAGGGTGACTCCAATGGTTGTCTTTCTATTTCTGATGAAGTTTATGAGAAAATGACCCTACTTCTCACTTGACTTACAACATCAACAACATAATAATGCTATTGTTATTATTATTAATAATATAAATATGATATAAATATGAAATATATTATCTGCTTGTAAAATTATACTTACAGTGTATGTCCATTCCAGTATTGCTCTTTAGGATTTATTGCTAAAGTGCTCTGAAAAAGAATATGCCACATTCTACACACATAAAAGTGTCTTTTTGTGTGTTTTTTCATTGCGTTTCTTTTGTTGTGTTCAAATGATTGTGTAGAAGCAGAAGTAAAACACATCACTGGACTACCTGTAGAAAGCTTGAAAGATGAGCAGTCAACGGGCAGTTCCCGCAATGACACAACAAAGCCCCAGTAATAAGCATTTACTGAAAAAACCTGTGACAAATGACACTTTGCATCAATTACTAAATGAGATCTTTGCTCATCACATATTCTTCTCCTCGTTCAATCTGATGTATAGTCTTTCTAATTTCGACAAAGAAAAGTCCCTTCAGTCCTACATGTCATGCAGATTGCTGCTAAACTGTCCGACTGATCCGCCTTCGAGGTCATCAACTGATTTTATCACCTAATTGAATTTCATGTGAGCCGGCCAAGGTGCCAATCATAGACCGCAGCCAGCGGAAGCCCCCACAGTTTTCTTCTTCTGATTGATTTATCTTCCAGGACTGTCACTGATTCGTTAGTCACACATTTTGAATGTAAGTATGGAGGCAACAGCTTGGAGAGAAGTAAACAGAAAGTTAGGTTGTGTAGGTGTTGGACACTCTTCAGAGCGGCTGTGAGTTTCAGACTGTGGGTCCTCGTCCAGCTGTGTCAAAGTCTTGGGGAGTTCACAATCAGGACAAGTGCTGTTTGGATTCAAGTAGGAGACATCCTCAAATGCAAAGCCCTTGTTTTCTGACATGTCCAAAAGCAGGCTGTTTATTTGTAGCGACAAATAGTCCGAAGTCGAAAGTGTGATGAAAAATACACAAGCATACACTCAACTGCTGATAAGATTTACCCATAGATTGTACAGAAAGATGGACGACACATCTCCACTTGCTCCCACTATCCAGAGATGAAGTCCAAATATTTCAGATACGAGCATCGCCATCTTGCACATTTGGAGCCAGAGTCTGCATTAGCGATTGGGGGATGGAGTTGCGGTATTAAGGTCCTGTTGATACATGCGCTCAACCAACGGTGAGTCAGTCTCAGCTGTCTATAATTTTATATCAATAATTCATTAAAACCAAACTCACCAGAAAAACACTTAGCGCTTGAACAAACACCAGTGTGATAGAAGCTACATAAAATAACTTATTTTGACTTTTTAGGTTGGTCCATGTCCCATCCACAAACACGAAGAAGGCAGGGATATGAGCTATACTGCAGTCAGCCACCAGAGGGCGATCAAGGTGCTTTGGCTTCACTTTTGAGAAGCAGTCTTGTCATCCAGCTTCATATTCAGTCTGCATTCTACAGGTGAATATTCAGAGTCTGTACACAGAGGACAAGATTTTGTGGTTGGAGGTTTTCTGGTTTTTGTCTAGTTTGACCAATCACGTTTGAGCAGGATTTGGTTGGACGCATGTAAACATTCTATGTGGAGAGCAAAAGAGGTGCAACAAATGAACCGAAATGCACCAGCTGCCAGGTTTTTTATTTATCTGCATTCATATGCAGATAGCTGGTTTAATAGAGATTGCTGGTTGTGAAAAAATCTAGTCGTGGATGTCGTCTATCTACTCCAACGTGTCTCACATTGCTAGTCAGACTGCAAAGAGTGTACAGGGAATGGAAGACAGTAAAGTCTTGGCCCAGATACCCGCCGTCTACACCGGAAGCCTCAAAATATTGGCCGTTGCCCCCCAGAGGTTAATTCTTTGTCAGATGATAGCCGATGGGCTCCGAGATTGACCTTAACCTAACACTTGATGCAACTGTTTCACAACAGACATGAAATACAATGAAAACAAAAGGTCACAAAGCCTCCACTCACACTGATTTATTTCATTAATATCACATTGGTCTGTTTCAGTGGTTCACTTAGTGAATATATTTAAAACACTTCAATCTTGATCATTCTGTGGTTGTCAACTGTTCCAACAACTGCGCCGCAATGACTTAAAGCAGTTTAATTAGTTCAATCAAAGACGGCTTGATGTCTGCATTGTATTCAGTTTCTTTCAATCCCTCTTTCTCTGCAATCGTCAACATTACGCCCCACGCTGCGCTTTACATTTCAACTGTTTCCGTAATCACTACCTTATAACTCTGCTGTGTGGCGATGCATTGTGCTCCTGATGTGACATGAGCACCATCAGAGGCGAGGCACCCAGCATGACACACACTTAACCAACTGGCTACTTGATTGATGTGATTACACAATTTTTCTGAGACCATTTTCACACTTCACATATGGTTCTCCATGGACATTGTTATATAAATATATATTCGCTGTATGCCGCTGAAGCATAAAATATCCAATTCTTCTCATACCATATACGTTGTTAAGAGTACTTGAAGCCCTCAAGCCTTTTAAATAATGCATTAAACTGCAACTCTCAGGTCAACGCGAGGAGGCGGCGGAGGTAAATACATTATCAATATGTACAGGTCTCATGCATCCTCCTCGCTGGAGTCTTCACAAATTGCTCCATCTCTCTCTCACCTCAGCCACATGGTCATCTCACTCTCACTTTGCATGATTCAATATGATTGCATAACACTGACGCTCACAGCTGCTGGTTTATCTTTTATTAATGCTTCTTTTAGGAGCATGATTTGCTGCGCTCCGTATAGGACAGTGTTTGAACCTAAAGCACACAGGGTCGTAATTTCCCAGGGTTTGAGTGTTGGACCACGAGGCCAGAAATCTTGGATTAATCTTGAATTCAGACCTGAACTTTTCCAAAAAACAAGTTAAGCAACATCAACAAATCAGCTATTGCTTGAATCAGGAATACCGCTAAGATGAATCATCTGCCATATTGCACCATCTTCAGCATTCTTATCCTAGATATTTTGGCTTCATTTCTGGATAGTGGGAAGAATTGGAGACGCGTCGGCCATCTTTATATACGGTCTTTGGGTTCACCATGTCCTGTGGGGCCGCGCATGTTCTGGGACCCTGCACTAAGTTGATTAGCAAACACTGTCGGTCAACTGGAGGGCTGTTAACTTCGGAAACATATGAATTTATTGAAGTACCTGCACATTTCATCCTGCTAATTTAATTACCAGTGAGTCAGGCTCAAGGACACAGGATGGTGGAGACGTATTTGCAATTCAGAAGATGACAGACAGAGACAGAGAGGAGAGAAGAAGACGGGAGGGCTGCTCTTCTCAGCCCTTAACAATATCTGCTATAAAGCACAGTAAAAGTTAGGATAAATATTACACATCCAAACATTAATATCAAAATCTGATTAATATCAGTTGAGAGATGATTTATTTCCATCCTGCATTATCTACTATGTTCTTGCACAGGCGATAAAGACAAAGTTGTCAACCATTACAGAGGATGAATCCATGAATGTCTTTGACAAGTTCGGCAAATAATAACTCTTTTCATCCGTTCATGAAAATTCTATCCGGCATCATGAGATGATTTATGTTGTGGACGGACTAAGGGCACATGCTCTCCTCGCGGTACTTTGGATGATGGATGTATGAACTATAGGGGGTGAAACTGAGTTTCTGTTACTATGGTCTTTTCTCCATTATTATGGAGGAAGGAATCTCAAGGACTGAGAGAAGGTTCTCTTCACACAATAAAATATACTAAGATATTTAAAACAGATTGTTAAAAAGAAAGATTGACACTAAAAATTCCCAAATGAGATTGACTGTTTTTAACTGTTCTTGATATTAAAGATAATATAATATATAATTATATCATAAAGCATAATATTATGTGGTAAATGATGAGGCCAATTCCCAGTAGTTATTACTTTTATCGCATTTTATCTCCATGATGGAAAACTTTGCTAAAAGCTACCGATTTTTATATCGTTGGTATTTCATAGAGGAGAGGCATACACATTCACCAGGCCGAAAAGCTATCAGTTCTCTCATGTTCTTCCCGGGGACATGCAGTCTAAAAAAAACAACACAGGCGCGAATGCTGCTTCAACTTAACAGCTTTCGGTTCCATAACCACTTGTATATTGTCTCTAATTTCAAGATGACAAGAACAAAATGGATATGGCTGTGTGCAGGAGATGAGAGACTACTTTGCTGAGCAAGAACATAATGTGGTTTGGAACAGGCACTGAATGATGTTGTGTGTGTTGCAGCGGAAAATGTAAAAAACAGTCGACTTTCTGAACCCAGTCGGCCTTTAAAGATGTCAAGTGGTTTCAGTCTCAGTAGCCAGTGTTTATAGACTCTTCATGATGGAGAAACCCCATCCTGGTGATAATTGTGAATATAAATCATGCATGTCCCTTTTTCATTAATTTTAAGCTTATTTCCATAGTCCTCTGAGTATTTTCAACACAGGACTATGTAAATCTTGTCACTTTATCATACCAATAGGGAGGAAATGTCCCCAAAGGAGCTCAGTGGCATTCGCTCTAGTGGTAATGGAGGTATTGCCAGCAGGGTGCAAGGTTTCTTTGACCTCTTGTAATTTGCCTGTAGGGCAAATAATAAGGTGGATCAGATGCAACTGCCACTTCTCAAACTACCTTGGCACATTCTTATTCATTCATTTTCCACTGCTTTTAATAGAATCAGTGCCAATATATTGGCTGAAAAAACTGCTCCATCATTTTAATTTGTATTTTAATATCGTCAGATGGACTTGAGGACCTCCGAGGCTCAGACTAAATGATGTGCTCTCCTCTAAATGCTCCCCACAGGGTTGTGTCCTGTCCCTCCTGTTTATTCTCCCTACGCTAACGACAGCGGAAGTTAGAACAAGGACAGACACATTTTAAAATTTGCAGATGACATAGTTAATGTCAGTGTAGCTCATAATAAAAAGTGTGATTCATTGTTTGGTGTGAGGGACCTTTTCCTTCTTTTTCCAGTCTCTCTAAGGCCATGTTTCTCTACAGGTGACAACAAGCTTTATTTCTATCGGAGTGGATATGTGTCCAGTTGCCCAATCCTCATTGGGGGTTACCATAACAACCAAGGTCGAGGAGAGACCCTCCGAGACAGTGGTGCAGAGACACCCCTTAACCCATAACACCCGTCAGGTCATGATTTACACATCTCTTCTCTGAGAAGGACATGTTTCATAGTTGACTTAGGTATAATAGCAAAGCAGTCTTTACACATGTATCTTCTCATGAAGAACTAGAATGCCACTCAGTAGAGCACATTCCTCTGCAAAGGCCTAACAATCCATTTATGAAACCACATTTAAAGTGAGTAGATCCACATTTTCACCACCACAAACCACTCAATAAATGCAAAAGGTTTGCAAAGGTAAACATATATATTCTTCCTTGGTCGATTAAGCTTAATTAAATGCTTCTGTAGTGTGACCTATAGAAGTTGCACTTTCTGACACTATGTTTGTTGACTTAAAAAAACAAGCATCACTTCAACCTTTTCATTGTTAAAGGCCAAGAGGTGGAAACTGGAGAGCTGGGTGTTCCCAGGAGGTCACTGACAAATAGCTGAACTTTGATGGCAATGCCAAAGACAAGAGACGAGAAAGAAACAAAAAAACAATGAGAAAACAACGTATCAACTGCAAATTGTACATGGCATTGACATGGTACAAGAATCATTCTGAAACAGTTGTGATCATTTACAGTCAATTTAGAGTCTCAAATTAACGACAAACAAATCTGTATGTCTTTGGACTGTGCGAGGAAGCCAGAATACTTGGAGAAAACCCACGCAGACATTGGGAGACAACATGCAAATGCTAACCACTGGACCGCCGTGCCGTCCATTGATCTAATAATAAGCACTGATTTTTTTCCTCTCCGATCACTGTGCTGGGGTCACCTGAGGTTTGACCAGTGGCGTGTGTCAAATGAAGCAACAGTTCTCCTCCTCCTGTCAATAAACCTCTGGGATGCCACATCAGAGGGAAGAGCAAACACTCATCCAGAAATAGCTTCCCTTCTCGCTCCAATGTCAGGATGACAAAGAGAAACTCACCAGAATCTGAGCACCGAGTACACACACACACACACACATACAACACAAACACACACAACACACACATGGATTCTTTGTGTAAGTATGTAAATTGATTGGATCAATATGACCAATGTACTGTTAAGGGGGAACAAATACAATGAATTTTCACCCTTCTGCCACCAGCATTCATTCATTCAATATTGCTCAGTGATTTGAAACTTGAGGAAAAGAAGCATCTATTAGAATATTTATATTTAGTGCATGTGTTGGGGGTGAAACCAAACACTTTGCAACAAGACTCTACAGCACTTCACAACACTTTACAGATATGCTTGCAGCTCTAATAAAGGCTCAGAAGCTTTTAGCTAAATGCTTATGTCAGGATGTGTTCACAGACAAAGTGTTGACATTTCAATAGTTGGTATGCGACTACCACGCTTAGTATCTTATCTTAACGTGTTGGTAAAACAGCAAATACCAACCCCATGGTGGTGCTCGAGGACAAAAATCAGGGGCTCACTAATGTCACTACAGCTGTTTTCAGACATAAAAAATGTCCCCGAATTTTGGTCTGGACGTATTTTAGAGTTTGTCTTTCACATATGAACAACGCAACAGGAGACTGTCAGTCAGACGCATTCAAAACAACAAGAAAAGGTCTGGAGTGCTCAGGTGAGGAGTGAATATCTGAATTATCCGGACCTTATCCTGCTGTATTCGCCGAACACTCTAAGGACATTTTGCTCGGGGCCTGGAAGGAAAAACTCTGCAGAATGTACGGATCAAATCTTTGCATTCTCACATACAGCCCCTCTGGAAAATGTCCAGAGAATATCCAGAGTTCAGTGCATGTCTAAGAGCAGCATAGAACCATCCTCTGAGTACTATGAATTGCCATCCTTCGTGTCATGTAGCTAGAGAGGCTTAACACAAAAAACGTTGACCCTACTGTGGCCACATAGACAATTATTACTTTTTGTTTTACCGAGGCCACTATTTTGAAATCCCCTTTATTCCTGCAATACAGCAAATGTCCCCATAGTAGGGCTGATAAAGGAATAGTTTATCTTCAAGGTCAGTGGGATTCAACCTCTGTGGACCATTAATTTCTCTACAAAATGTTATGAAACACATGAAATAGTTGTTTTGCAGATATTGGCTCGGACGCATTTGCAGTTGGATAAAGGGACTGCACTACTCTTAAGGTTACAGACAGTGACCACACTCTAATTCATGAGAGCAAACCGCTGCACGTGTTAGTTAATGCACCTCTGGAGGTCAAACCTGTGGTTATAAAATGTGCAGCTTTGCCTTAGCGGCTCGACTGCCTGCGTAACAGCCACATGGCCACTGAGCGTGCCTATTATTACTTCAGGCTGACCATCAGCGCCTGGTTGGCTACTTTTACGCCACATCTGTACACGTCCATTTGTTCTGTGATGTAATACTTCCTCCTGATGAAACAGGAAACCATTTGATTATCACACAGCTTCTGTCGGAGCAGCGAGGGCCAGTCCTGCAACACGAGGAGGGATGTCAGGTCACGCAGATGGCTCTTTTTTTCATGGACATAATGTTTTTTGCCCTCAAAAGGCTCTCTGGTCCCTCGTGAAGCTCCAGTCTTATTCTCCATAATATTCATGACACCACAATTTCCCGTTTCTTTTTTCTTTTCTTTTTATCATTGTGTTCTATTAGATTTGATCATACATATTCATGCGGGCTGCAGCTTCTTAATTGGAAATAAATACACTTGTTTATTCCCACTGTCTCGTTAAAAATTACATGTGACACTATGTGACCCAGAAATTTCATGAACTGTGTATCAATAATACAAATGAAACATATCCTTACGATAGGGCAGTATCCTAACTGTTGTTGGTCCTTACGTAATGATCATATCAGAGTTTAGTTAAGGCCACATGAGGAATTCAGAAACAAATCTGCATTACGTCAACACAGAAACTAGGACTCGCATGTAAAAGAGGCCACAAATGTCTCCTTCCTAAGACAACTATGACAACCAAACACAAACAAACAAAACAAAAAAGAAAAAAGAAAATTCTCCATTGGTCTCTATTGGTCCAACCTTAATGCCAGATTATATCAGGATTTCATCAGACATCTGTCATGCAAGGAGCTGAGTAAACAGCACAATATGACTTGTGAGTGTCACGGAGGAGAAACGTAATCTGCTGACCTGAGAAGAATTTAAGATGCGGGTTTGTGGGTTTGACATGCTAGAGCAGATATAAAAAGCACCAGGTGGCAAAGATAGGAATGTCCCACTTGAGTAATGTTACGTTGAATACTTTTTACATGCATGCTGATTGAAAAAACATCTTCTTGTGAACATTTAAGTCGGAAAACTGTCAAATGAACAATAACTCACAGTTCTAACCGTGTATGACACTGAACTCTGCAGACCATGCATCAAGGACGCAGTAAATGTCCAGAGCATGTTGTACCTGCACTCCTCTACAATATATCTTCCTCTCTGCAGCAGTGTTGTTGTGTAGCTCTGCCTGTAGTCTGACCTCCATGAGGACAGGGGAATAAAGAGAATTTTCCTGCAGGGCTCAATAAAGTATCACAATATTAAATTACAATATCAACCTGCATTTCAATCTCAGCATTTCCTGCTCATCAGCATCTTTGGGATATCATAGAGCTGACAGTATGACAGCCACTGAGCGTGCAGAGTGTAAAAGGGCATTTTTCTTGAGACAGCCATGCAGTGAAAGATATAACATGTAACTATTCTCCATTAAAAAGTCCAAAAACGACTTGTGGACTCATATTATCAAAAATGTTTCCAACAACCAGAGAAATCTCAAAATGTATTCAAGGTAATTGGACATTTTATCTTAGTTGCCTTCGAATTGCGTCATATCCACTTTTAATGTGGCTCTGATATTATTTCCAGGACAAACATCATATGACGAAGGAAAAACACAATGTTAGCCAGTTGGCCAGTTAAAAGTCACTCGTAATGGATAATGATCACTCAGTGCTGTTTGCTGCGTAATGTGAATAAAACTTTAATTCACTACCTCATCAATGAACCATTAACAACTCCCACGATCCCACACTGCTTCATGGTGTCATCAAACTAAGAGCTAGGTCTTTTGTTATAGTTTTGAATGAGAACAATAACAGTGGCCGGAGTTATTGTGTGTGTTGAAGTCTGGACACTTTCCTGCAGTTAACCTGAGGGGCTGTATGTGAGAACGCAAATGTCCGAGTCAGTCAGACATTTTCAGGAACTTTCCCTGCCAGCACTTTATTAAAACATCCGTAAAATTTCCAAGTGAGTCCACATGAGAATACAGCAGGTAAATTTGTGGGAATATTCACAACAAGTGAGTGGGTGTGTCGATGACACAAAGTGCTGTCAACAAAAACCCTATACTTTTGACAGCAGAATTTATACGTCATGTCCCTCTTCCCGCATGCTCTAACCAGGCCGAAATTGTTGACTGTTGTCGTGAAAGCGCCTGACCTGAACAGTCTCCTGTGGCAGACCCAATTTTCCAGACATTTCCGGGTGTTCACTTCTAAAAACAGCTTCAGTTCTTTAATCCTCACCAAACAAATCCAATAAAGATATGGTGAAATAGCTTTTGTAAAGGGTTTCATGACATTAGGGATAGTAGAGGCAATAGTAATACCACTAGCAGATGAACTGGCGGCAGTATCAGTATAATAATAGAATTACATCAGATCCCTTTCATATTTTATTTGGGGGAAAAAAAATAATAAAATAAAAGCTTAAGTCGTCTAACAGACGGTTCAGGATTCACCAGCTTAGACTAAACCGGCTGCTGAGGTCATTCACTTCTCAATTCATTAAATTACAAATAGATATTTTGTACATTTGATTGTGCTGCTGTTGAGTTCCATGCATTAGTTTTGCTATATGGTGCCTGACTCTGCTATGACTGCAAACCACTGCCCACAAGAGCACTGCAATCTGTCAACGTCCTGATGATGCACAGAGGAGGAAATGAGGGGAGAGTCATAATATTATCATTAATATGGTTATGGAAACTACAACAAAAAGTCAATTCAAAAGGGATTTGCTTTAATCTGGCTGGGTTTAACGATGGCAGGATTATTTACTGTTATGCAGGAGGCTTTAAGTGTCACATGTCCGCAGAGTCTAGGATAGGGATAGGGCTCTACATCACAGGGAAACCTTTGACTCCATTTGCCCTCCAACTGACCAGATTACAGTTTGCTTTAGTGATGACTAACTGATACCAAACGGCCAGGATTTGAGTCCATCTAGGCACACCGTGCAAAAACACAATGTTCCCGCAAAACCCAGTAATTCATACAAGGCAGCCGTGCCCAGGCTGTGCATGTATAAGCAGGTACAAAATGCTCACATTTCCAATTCACATTTCCTAATGCAACATCTCTCTGCAACATAATGAGCCCTGCTGACTGGAAATAGAGAGGCAGTTCGAAATACTTCAGTGGAACAAAATGTCCAAAATAAAATCTGCGGGCAATTGTGAGCAACTGTGTCATTATCTTTGCAAGAGACGCCGGTGTTGAATGTTTCAAAATACAACCTTTGATACTTTGAGAAGCACAAAACTGCCATAAACACATATATCACATCACAAACGAGGGGAAGATATATGTTTGAGTAAGAATTACCATTCAACATACACATATACACATATATCATTAATATGATCTTTTGTCGGCATATGGAGAGGAAAATTGGATGCCTTGGCATGTGACAGATTGCCGGACCAGATTCGATTCATTCATGCTTGGAGAGGAGGCAGATGTCATTTCCTCAGATCAAATATAATCCGACAGCATTGGACTGTGGTTATTAATTGTTGTCAGCAATTCTCAGAAAGAAAAAAAAATTCTTCCACAAAGACCATAACAACTGGCTGCTCTTTTTGCCCCCATTTTAAACTGATGATATAACACCACACGATGTCATGATCTCTGGTGCAATTATGCAATCATATGTCATTTCCTTTCACTACATTAGAATTCAATACCTATAATAAACACTATAAACTGTAAACTATAGGTTTCTATGCAGACTGAGATTTTACTAATGAAATATATGATTACACCACATATTTACAAAAAACAATGAGTTAATGTAACACAATCAAGTTTGGCTCATAACACTGATAATGTCTAATGCAATACTCCAACAACTTTACTTATAATAACATATTTTTCCATTTACACTTCAATTTCATATGATAATAATTTCAACTCGGTGGGATATTATTTCATCACATGACCCACGTTATTCACCCTATGCTTATACAGCCAAACTATTAGCAAATTGACTTGAACAACATATTTGAATAATAATAATAATAACTTCAGTTGTAAATGCACTTATCTAAACAAGGTTACAAAGGGCTTTACAAAAACTCAGTGATAATCAACTCAAGTCATGTTTCAAGCTGGTATTAACAAGCATTCTGTGTTTCAAGCCTCTCAAATGAGAAATGTCTGCTGTTGCTTGTTGGCTGGCAGCGGTGCAGAAAAGAAAAGTACTGTTCTTCAATAAAATGTTTCAGTAATTCTATTTCTACTTGTGAAACCGCTGGGTTCGGAACCATTGTTTTAATCTTTAAAACGTGTATTTTATCAGCTCATCATATCTTGTTTTATATAAACTCTGACTTTGAAAAGTGACTAATAACTATATCTGTAGGATTAATGCGGGAAGCGTGGAGTAGAAGTATAAAGTAGCATACAAAGGAAATACTCTAGGTACTGCATGGTTTTTAAGTAGATGTACTTACACTGTCGTTCAGGAGGTACCTTGGTCTCTGGGGAATTGTGTTGAATGTCTTTACGAACAGCAGACCACACATGCAGCAGTGTTGAATTTACAAAATCTAAAGCAAAAGAGAGAAGGTGAAATAAAAAACTTCCTCCAACTTTTTGCGGAAAACAGTCAGCAGCTGTTTTGATTTGGATATTGATATGTCTTACTTAATTTTGTATTTTGGTGAGTGGTCAGCTAATTCAAACAGATGCATGGAGTCCAACCTTCAAAAATAATATTCAGAGTGTTGATCAAACTTCATAAACACACTGTTTTGACACATGATATCTGAGTATTGAGTGCAGTGATTTGGGCTGAACTCTCTTTGTGCTATATTTACCAAATATATAGAAACACTGATAATAAATAGTTCAATAATTCAACATAACAAACTTCAACCTCCACACATTTGAATCAGCACTTTCAAACAACACATAGTGAACAGTAAAACCTTATAAAGCTACATGCTTCGCTGCAGTACTGTTGTATTTACCCTGCATTAGGTTTTAGCTAGGTGTTCCTAATAAACTGGCACCTGTCTGATTCTGTCGATGCTAACTCACTAAGCTACAGGACAGCGGCTCGTTCCCCTGCTGCTTTTATAACATGTATCATGTAGCTACACCTGCTAGCAGCTCCGCCATGTCTCTCTTTGTGTTGTTATGAATGTGTAGGACTTACTCACACTTGTCCAGCAGCTAGCATGTAGCATCACATCTTCCAATATCTTTACCTCCTTTATTCTGCCCCTTTTTAATCTATTTCATACTTCTTGAAAATGGTATAAAACTCTGCTTTCTAATCATAACTTGATTTATTTAAATGTCGTCTCTGCGTTGTTTTAATGTCCCTTTGCAGCCCCATGAATCTACCTCTGTGTATGAAACACCCTCTGAAATTAAAACCTAATGATGCTTTGAAAACCCACTGTTTTGAAATATGAAGTCTGAGTATGGAGTGCAGTGCTTTGGGCTGAACCCTCTCTGTGTAATGTTTACCAGGGAACCTCTAGTAGAGGTGAATGTTGCAGGGACACGGCTTTTCTCTGCACACAACTGATGATATAATAATGTTGAGTAACATACTCACCCTGCATCTGAAACTCAACATGACTTAGGTGACAGGGTTTTCTGCTTGCACTTAACATCCAGTGTATCAGTAGTGGTCATTCAAGGGTTTAGGCATCATATCTTACATGTGTTTGTATAGAGGAGGTGGTCCGCTGCGTGTTTTTGAGTGTTTCACTCAATATTTGTGGATTGTTGGGTTCAGATTTACCATCTCAGTTGATCAAGATACCATCTGTCTATTAGTTGGAGGTGATTTAATGCAGAATGGCCGAGGCAGACCATCGCCTTTGCAGTAGCACATGTCTCCCACCACACAGGATTAAAATCGCTCGTGTGTGAATTTTGTCGGCCACTTTAGGGCAGCAAAACATAATTAGGATCATAAAACTGACATAATGATCTTCTGAGTTGATAGGTGAGCTTGTTATGGAGCAGAATTGAGTTTCTGTCCAGCACCTGGTCAATGTGAGTCCAATAGCCACTTTGTTTTAGCTCAGGTTTGGGTCTCCACTTCACGTTCACTGCCTTGTCTCGTATTGTATCTTCTGTCTGGAGCGCAGGAGGTGTACAATCATTGTTAGACACTTTTTCTCTTAAAATAGCTGTGAAAGTCAAAAGTAATTTAATACATTGTTATAAAAAATATTTTTAGGATGGATATGTATAAAAATGGATATGTATAAACATGCACACGGTTTTAAGTTACACCATCTTCACGTGCATAATACTGTTAGGCCACAATAAACAAATAAGCAGTTGTTTATCTTTCTAACTGCTCTTCTCTTCCTCAATGTGGATAGTTTACTTAAAGGAAAGTATAGCCACTTAATTGATAAACGACCTCTCCACCTAAACTTACCATGGTGCTATATATAATCAATATCTAATCACACACTCATTAAAAAATCTATCTGTCGGGCTCGGAAAGAAGCACCTCTGAAGTTATGGATCCGATGTCTGTCGATGCAGTCACCTGTGTGCATTCACTTTGGCTTACTTTCTACATGAGAGGCAGTCACTGAGAGTCAAATCGCTTCGAATTATTGTAGCATGTATACGATCAGTCGGTAATGGATGCAGCTTCCTGAAATGATTAGATATGCACATTGTCATTGACACGCCATTAAATATGAAAGTAGACACAGCAGAGTACATGAGAGGACGTGATGTGATTCACTCAACAGCTCTTGAGGTTTTATTGTGATAGTGATACTAGACCTTAATTAAAACAGCGTCACAGGCCTAAAGATGTACTGTAATATCTTTGTTGAAAATGAAGAAAGCTCTCTGAAGTCCGTCTCCATAATCTTATATGAATATATCTAGGAACTTGGTACCGGGAAGAAGCAACATGCGATATGTCACGTATTCAGAAATAAGAACGTTGAGGCAGTTCTACATATAATAACCTAGAAAGGTGCATTGAATGTGCATTGAACGTCCTGAACTTTTCATGCGGCAATGGAAGCACCATCCAATGAAATTGTGTTCAAACACTCAAGTGCAGGCGCTACCAAATCAAATAATTTTAATGTGAAAGCGAGGATAGAGAGAGATAAACCGGTGTTGGTGGGGGGGTACTCTAAGATATTTTCTGACACTGACTAATTGCTGTTATTACAGCTCAAAAATGGAAGCTAGCAATTCAGGTTTCCCACTACAAGACTTCCAACTCATAAGGGTCTACATGTTATTATTAATAATTTTACTCATATTGCAAATGCAAATAAATAAAGGAATTCATTATTGTGTATGTGTGCGCACACATCATCTTATTTTCTTATTTAGTTTGCAAACTGAGCATAATAGTTCTCTTATATAACACAGCCTAGATAATCCACTCAGTATAAATTGATTACCACTTTAGCTATTGAATCAGATTGACCATTCATCTTTTTAATTTGTCAGTAACCTTCTCTGTGTGTGGTGCTCCATCATTGTAATGGAGAGGCCAGGAATTAATTATTACACATATCCTCTCTACAGTAAAGTAGAACCTCATTACAGGGCAGAATTAGTGATGCTGCAGAGAGTCCTGCCGGGGAGAGTGGTGAGTATTGTGTTTCACATCACAACAATGTCAGGGTCATTGCAACTAATTGAGCCACATGTTGCACTTGATCTGGAAGCAATGACCGTGTCAGGGTGCAATGTGTCGGGGGCATTTCTGGAGTTACTGCTGCAGAGAAAATAAATAGAAATAGTCTTGGTAGTTAGCAAGAGAATATTTTGTGACAAAACAAAGTGAAATATTATTTTTAAATAATTCTGATACTGTGATATGCTTAACCAAAAGGATACCAGAAAAGTTACCAATGAAGAACAGACCTGTATTGTATTTAAAACCACTTTTATTCGACCTGTCTGTATATCTAAAAACTCTGTCAAGAAGTTATCAAGAAGTTAATTACACACTTTCACGTCCCCCTCAGGATAACTTGTTATCACCTTGGTGATTTATTAACTGTATTGTGAATTAGCAAATGTTAGCAATCAACACAACTTAATTAGTCAATCAATTTAGTCACTTGTCAAAAAAATTAAGCAGAACCTTACTGGCCCAAGATTAAATACCAATTGTTTGACAGATCCAGGCTCTGAAACGTAAGAATGTGCTGCATTTCCCTGAGTTATATTAAATATTTTGGACCGATGGTTAGACAAAAGAAAAACACATTTAATGAGGTCACCATGGGCTCTGAGAAATTGTGATCAATATTTCAAGATGTTTCATAGACTGAAACCTTAATGAGAAGAAAGTATTGGCAGATTTTTCTATCATGAAATTAATTGCTGCCCTTATAACATCCTAACACAATATTGTTTTTTGTTTAAACACAAAGTGTAGATCAGTCCAGTGCACAACTGATTCACGCTAAGTGCACATTTGTCAACATTATCTGTTTTGTGCGTACGAGGCCTTGATCTTAGAGGGATCAGTCGGAGCACGTCGGGTTTCCCTTTGCCCTGTCACTTGTTCATATTGCAGGCTGACGTTTCTAGGAAAGTATTAATCCTGAGAGATTAATGTTGGAGAGCAGAACAGTGGGTCTGGTGAGGGGATATTGCATTGGGCTCGCTGATGCAGTTATAAGATAATCTACTGATCAAGACCCCTTAAGAGGACCCCTGCTGCATGTGTGCGCGATCAAAGCCACGAGTCAGTCAGAGAGAGGGATTCAGATGAGCAACTGAAGATACGGAGCTGCTCACGGGATCAAGCTTTCATCCACAGTGCTGTGTCATGCATTTGATGTCATATTAAATAGCACAAGACAAGATTATTTGTTTGATACGTAGCGTTTGACAAATTAATCTTTGTCAAAACCTGAGCGTAGATGATTTCTAAATTGCATTTGTGCTTGTAAATGAAGACAAATGATTATGGGGAAGGCCACAAAATCTGTTCTTCTCCCTGCAGTTAGTCAATAGTTTATACAGCAGTTATCTCTAGATTGTAAGGCTCAATTGAACTGAAACAAACCTGTGGTGCTCTGTGCCCTTTTTAATAAATTTTAGTCGCTTTATGGGAATGGATTAATTGACTTTACGCTGCAAAATCCACAAAATATAAATCCACAAAATATAATTCAAGTAAAGATTTGTACCAACTTTGGAGAAATTACCTCAAGGCGATGAAGAGATCTCATCTTCACAAAAATGGGGCAGAGGGATGGGCTGACAACTTGAAAACATAGTAAACATAAACAACAATAAACAGTGAAAGTGTGGTGTACGTTTAAGTATTTCAAAGTAATTAATCCTATGTTTATAACAGTAGTTATTTGATTCAATATTCTATGAGTTAATCACATTATTTGGTCTCTCTAAAGGGACACTAGGGAGAAACAAGGTTGACGTAGTTTGTTATGAACTGTCGGAGCCACTCATCAATAGATTCCCATCCACCTATAAAGGCTTCTCGTTACTTCCTCTCTTTGACTCTGTGGGTGGATTTCGGGGCTGCGGGGAGGACGAAAGGGGAATACAGCTGCAGCAAAGGGCTTCACAGTAGAGAAAGGTGTAATGGATGGAAAGACGTGTTCCATGAAGGGGATGATGAACACCATCTGCTGACAGTTCATCAATAGGTGTTTGAAAGGTGGAGGTGAGGCAGCATTAGCAGCATGAAGGGGCCCGGCCACAACACAGCCGAGGTGGCTATTACAATAGTATTCACATTTAATATTTGCCTCATGTCGCTGTTATCTTTCATTGTTGTTCCCCCTCAGGCATGTTGTCCTCTCAAAACTTGCTGATAATCGGGATTCAGCTTTTGCTACTGCAGGAGCTATATGAGGCTTTTGCTCAGGGTGAAACAGAAAAAGCGTGTGTGTGTGTGTGTGAGAGAGAGAGAGAGAGAGAGAGAGAGAGCGTGTCTGTGTGTTATCAGATAACAAGAAGCCTCTAACCTCTACCGTGAGGTCAGTGGAGACACCCAGCAGTCATATTTGAGGTTAAATGCTATGTGAAGGCAAGGTGCTTGGAAAAGGTTAAAGTGACTCACAGCACATCTGGGTACCACACGCAAAGAAAACAAAAAAAAAGAGAGAAATTCTGCGAAATGGAGGAAATGTCTGCTGTTCTCAGTGTGATTCCTGAGGGGGGGGGGAGAGGCTGCTACATGCAGCCTGACAGGTACAATAGTTCATGTATGAAAAGATCCATTGTTCAATCAGGTGAAAATTAATCAATGGCAGGTTTAATAATCAAATAATAACCACTTATTTGCTGGTTACAGTATTTTCTCTTGAATACAACGAGGATTCACAGATTCCTCTGTTTCCTATGATCAGTCTTTCATCTTTTGTGCAAGTTTTAACCAAATTTCCGGAAAACTGTCGAAAGAAAAGCTAATTAATGCACAATTTTATGTACTACTGTTATTACTATTCACATACAAATATTAATCAAGATAATAGTGGCACTAATTCTCTAGACATGTGCAATTAAACCTTTACTGAGGAAGTCAAGATGACATCATTAAAAGAGTGCCAGTCAAACTGTGTAGTACACATAAAAAAATTGTTGCTAATGTTTTAATTTGAGGAACGTTAGTCATCCTGTCTCTCTACATATATCTGATATCTGAAGTCATACTGTTTTATTCTAAATATTTTTTGCATTTCCTTAAAGTTTTTTTAATTTTATGTAACATATATAAACCAGATAGATGGATATACATACATTGAAACCACACTTTGGGCACTGGTAACTTGTGATGGACATGCATAATTACAATTTGGCATGATAGACTACAAACAAATATATTGTTAGGTAAATTAATTGTCTTCAAGTAGTGTTTGCTTTTTGTTTGGGTCCAGCTTTCCAGATTTGTCCGTGTAATACTGTCACGAATAATCTGGCATGAAATGTGAAAGAAAATTGATGTTGCTGCTGCTGCCTGCACCTGTGCACATTTTGCAGACTGTAAGCATCTGTTTCCAAAACAACATGTTTATATCATTTGACTTGGCCCTGAGTGCAGATACCTATGCTTCTGATTCTATTTTTGGACTTTATCCGAGAGAATTGGGATTGTCACGAATCTTTTAAGATGTAAACAATAAGGGGATCTGCCAATGTTGTTATTGTGGCTGTGTTATTGAGCTGTCATGTTCGAAGTCCATTGTTGTCGAGTGAACTGGAAACAAGAAATAAACAACCTAGAAGTAAGTGCATCGTTAAGTTTTGAAAAATATGAAATGACATGCAAATGAATCACCCTAAAAATCAGAGTATGTGTTAAAGGCAGCAGTTTTATTTCCCATTCATCTCCATTCAACAGAAGGATATACAGCGCTACACTTTCCAAATGTTCATTTCTGTGCGGCTGCAGTGTCCCACATTGAACAGGGCCTCCCGTGAAGGGCAGACCTCACTGAGCTAATCTTGATCGACTTCTCAGACTTCAATATTGAGTTCAGATCACAAAGGCAGCACTCCTGCTGTGTCCTCTTTGAAGAAGATGCGTAGTGAGATGGCTCCATTTCCATTACAATGCATATTTTAAAATGTCCTCCGATCTTTTGCCTTCCATATTAAATTACCCAACCTTATTTTAATCTGTACCTGCACTCTTTTTGGCACCTGTGGTGTTGTACAGAACATCTCTGCATAATATATATTGATATTATAGTTTATGGACATGCTGACATAGTGCATTTGTAAAGCTACAGACCTGAAAAAGAACGCATGTTAAATCATTGGCTGGTTCACAATCTGTGTTAAGTTGCAGCGACCAGTGTTAGATCACATCAGGTCACCTATCAGAGAGGTCATTCAGGTTTTCCACAGTCACAACAACAATCATTCAATAATCCAATCACAACTCCAGCCCACAACCCAGCGTAATCTGAACCAACAATTCACAAGTGACTAATAGCTTGAGTCATTGTGTGTATTGGGGAGAGGAGACTCAGAGAGGATAATCCGGTTACCTTTTGGGAAGCGCGTTGTTAAGTCCGCAGGTTGTTGCCGCTCTGGAGCGGATACATCATCTCAGACGTCGGATATACTTGGTTGCATTGCTGCGTCTTCCTGAAAATAATTAATTTCTGGTTATCTGCTCATTGTTTTGCATGGTTTGACAAAACCCCCTTTTTTTGGTTTTGTTTTTATTTTTGTTTGTCAGACTTGACTCTGTCTGTTTGTGTTTTTTTTCTGATACCGCTGCTAAATCAATACTTTTAAAACGGCTCTGGTGCCTAAAGGGGGAATGGAAATTACACATTAATTTACATGACATAAATAAAACTCAACTACAATAATTAAACACTAAATAACAGTTTCTGCGTTGGGATTCGGTTCAGTAGGCACCTATAACCGGTGCTATACACAACCCTTTTGTTAAGTGGGGGAAAAAAATGTATTCCCTTTCAGGTCAAAGGAGTAACAAGCTTTGCAGTCAGGTCATAAACTTGTTTTTGCTGCTTTGTATTTATACACGAAAAAATATGCATAATTTTTTTTTTTTCTCATTTTCCACTCACTGACATTTGGACCAGAGAGCAAAGAACAGGAGAAACAAAACAGAACACAAAAGAGACCAGCTGGTGTGTGTGTGTGTGTGTGTGTGTGTGTGTGAGACAAATAGGGTGGGCAGACACAGACAGAGACAAAGCAGCAGAGGAAGAGGCCAAACAGCGGCTGGCCAGCTCCTGCATTCTAATCAGTCCCCTGTTTTGGCTCCCAGGAAGCTCTCATCCAACAGCCGAGGACAGTGTGTGTCTCATCAGTGCTTGCACAGACACCGAGTAAACACAAACACGTACACACTTTCCTGAGGAAAATGACTCTGACTCGATAGAGCGGGGGAAATATAGGAGGTGAGAGGAGGCAGGAGACCGCGGGAGATGGAAAATGAGGTGACCCTGCTAAAAAAAGTCCACAATCCATCTCTGGCCTGTCGTGGAAATGAAAAGTATGACTTATTTCAGATCAGAACCTCTAAAAATTGCCTCGCGGATACCCTACGCTTGTCTCTCCTGATGGGTGCGACCTTACTTGAACGCCCGAGGAACGGCCGCTTAGTTCCTAATGTTTCAAACGTCTTGAGGTGATTGCTGAAAATGAAATGCGACGGAGGAGAAGGGAGTAAGACCGACATTGATTCGAGTCGTGTGATGAAATTTGATCTCGGGGACGAACGGGACACAAACTGAAAGGAGCTACCTGCTTGATGCGCATGTAGTAATGAATTACATGCTTCAGATTGGAGGAAAAGAAAGAGCACCAATGTTTGGAGCATTAGATTAATCGTCGACAAAGTCACAGCAACCAAAATTCACAACTGCACTGCAATGATTGAAACAGCTTTATGCAAATGATACTTGTCTACTTATGAAACATCTAAACCACTTTTTGTGGCAAGCAAGTTATTTTCTATAAAAATTTAATTAAATTCAGAAAGTGAGAATATATGGTATCGAGCACGACAGTGGATTTACACACTGAGGTGTTACCAAACCCTTTTAAGTACTTGTGTGTAGTGTGTTAAGCGGATGAATTGTAAATCACAAGTCATTACCACTGGTGCCACAGATCTATTGAAATATATCTGAATGGGGATTATATTAAAATCCATCATTAGTCGAGAAAACTCCACAGTGCGACTGTTGGCCACCAGTGAGATGCTTTACGACGCACTTCTGTGGTCTTCACCCCTCCCCAGTATAATGGACTTCACTGTCCTTGGTGTAATTTAACATTAAGAGCTGCAGGTCAAATAAAACACTTTGATATGCAACTGTAAATAAATTGAATCTGTAGGTTAACAGCGTTCTAAAGGACAAGCAAATTTATTTGTAGGTCTTCAGTCATTTTATGGTCACGCCAAGGTTACGGCGCATGTTCTACGGATGTAACACTGAAACTACAACATCACAGAATTACCACACAAATATGAGAGGACCTCAAACTCACCCTGATGGATTACATTTCAACAAGCAGTCAATTCACGTAGCAAGTTTTGATCTGGTTTATATTTACCACTATTATATTAATGTTTTTGCCTTTATCCTTGTTTTATATTTTGTATGACTGCTCTGATTGCCGAGCTGATCTGTTCCTCTCATCCAACACTTTCATTGTACTGTTGAGCCCATGTTAACGTATGACAAATTAAAGTTGTAAACATAATCATTTAACATAGTTAACTAGAATGATTCATTTTCATGATTCCCACAGAACAAATAAGCATCAATGCAAATTGTTTTGCTTAATCATTTTGTTGTACAGACAATGTAATATCTTATAGATAACACTTAACCCATAGAGAAACATTAATTAAACAAATGAAATTATCAATATGAACTTTTCACAGACCTGTTGGCATCAGTGTATCATGTTTGCTGATATGCGCTACTATATCAACTTTTATTTTACAATGCATAAAAGATATGCATTTATGTTTAATTTCATAAGAAAATGATGACCTCTTTTAATTGATTTTAGCTTTAGTGTGCTGATGATTATAGTAAAGTCCTTTGTATTCATAGTTTTCATCTGAGTAAACCACAAGTTGATTTTATTTTACCCCTCAGATATGCTGATTTGTGTTCTGTCGGAACTACTTCCAATTTAAATGTCTCATTAAACATCTACAGACTTAAAACTTCCACTTCTCTTTTGGTTCTGTCTGTTTTACAACCATGAATACAAAACACTTCATTATCATAGCTGTGTTGTGATTGTATTGAGTTTATGTATTGAATGTGTGAGATTTATTTTGTGAAAAACAAGAAAACATCAGTATTGTATATATATATATATATATGACAATTATGGATGTTATAATACATATGTGATCCTGTACGAAAAAATATAGATTAAAGAAAGAAAGGAAAGAAGAAAGGCGTGTAAAAGATAAAAGGCACAATTGGTGCATATAGAACATTTTAAGTACACATTGTTAAGGAGAGATCAAAGTCAATTAGAATGTTCGTTGGACTATAAAGTGACGATTAGCATCAGTTGGGTCATTTCACCTGTGAAGCTCAGCGAGAAACACACGGAGAAACTTCTGGACGGAAAATCTACATTTCTTCACTTAAATCTCAAAGACGCAGCTGATGATAATGGATTTTAACGCTCATGTCTACGGGTTTGTGGAGAATACGGAGATTTACGATGAGCTGGAGGCGACCTGGGCGATTGTAAGGGAGATCTGTGGAGAGATGAGTGACCCTACACATCCTCAGGCCATCCCGGTTGATGACTGGTTTTACCCCCTGGAGGGGACAACTGCTGAATACACCCCCCTGGTGGCTACAAGTCTCACCTTGGAGCAGCTGCTGGAGGATCTACGCGCTGACCTGGTCGCTCCACTGATTTACCAGCAGCAGAGCTTCCTGCAGCCGAGCCCCATGCACTGCCAGACACAGGTAAGGTCCTAACTGCAGGTTAGAGATAGATTCACAAGAACTGGATCAAAATATTGACAATGTTAAGATCGGGACAGTGATTATACAAGGGTCTGGTATAAATATGTGCAGGTTGTGTTTTTGACTGATGACACAGAGGATGCAGTTTGTCTGACCTGTTTTTTGTCTTTTCACATCTCAAGTTTGACAATCAGCCAACAGTGACTCACACTAAACACCTGGAGGTGAAGCTGAGACCTATTGGAGTATTGTAAGTAACGCGCCCGCCCACCCACCCACAAACACGCACGCACACACACACCTTTATCTTCAAACCCACTTTTTTCTGTGTCTGATTGTGTTTCTGTAGTGATGGAAAGGTGATTTACGGGGCTCCAGGAGACAAAGTTCCTCCTCCAGTGAACGTCTGCATTCCACAGTAAGTCTGGTTCCCTCTCGTCTTACATTTCATATATTTATATTGACTTGTGCACCAAGGTCCCAGTTAACATGTTAGTTTCTTTCCTCACAGTGGTAATTCATGCTCTCTGTCTGTTTTGTTCTGTTTCCCCACAGAAAGAGAAAGCGTGTGATCGAGGAGGATGACGACACGCAGTACGTCAAGAAGCCGCCCAACGCCTTCATGCTGTACAGGAAGGAGCAGAGGCCGAAGGTTTTGGCCGAACTCATAAACTCTGACTGTGCGGCCGTCAACACCTTCATTGGACAGATGGTAGGTGTCTTTGAGACTCTGTGTCACTCAAACTTCACCTCACCGAGCAGCGTCTAAGACAACACTTCTTAAACCTCTGGATCTGTTCAAATTGTGTTTGTCCACTTGTCAGCCTGCAGTTACGTGTAGTTGTGTGTTGCTGTGTGCACTGTTAACTGACATGTTGTGTGTCCACAGTGGAAGGCGCTCTCTAAAAAGGAGCAGGAGAAATATTATGAAGAATATAGGAGGCTGAAGCGGATCCACAACCAGCTGTACCCTGACTGGTCAGCAAGGGACAATTATGTAAGTTCACTGCCACCATACAACTCATACATGTTCACGTTGTTACTCTACATGATGCAACACTGAGGTTTTATCAGCTGGCGTCAGATAGAATGTTTAAAGTATTTATTTTTTGTTTACAGGGAAAAAAGAGGAAGAGGAGCCCGAGGAAAGCTTCAGCTAAGACTGTCAATGGGGTCTCTCCAGGAAGTGGCCGTCCTCCCCGCTTTGCTCCTTCATGGAGAAATCCACGGAACAAGTCATACGGAGCAGTTTGAGCCTCCTCCCCTCACAGCACATCTGCAGCTGTGCTCCTCTCCACTGACTCTTCTTTTTAGCATTTTTACCTTGAATGACCTTCAATGAATCTCAGTCACTCTTAGTGTTTTTTAAAAGGTTAGAAACTTTTAACTTTTGACCAAATTTTGCCTCTAAGATATTATTTTTTTATCGGTATTTGTGTTGTTGTACTTTTTTTTATGATTATAAAGCACTTTGGCTCAACTCATGTTTTTTTTAAATATCTGCACATGTTAACAAAATTAAATGATTCCTCTTATCACTTCCTGGTCTGAGTTTTGATCTAAAGTTTGATTTTAAATACTTGATAGCATTCAGTTTAGTTTTACACAATCATGTGAGTCTTTGTGGGAGTTACTCTCATGCGGAGTCCTCAAAGTTTGGTTTTAGATCAGAGCTTCATTCCTTAAAATCATCGACTGAGACATTCACAGTTCCATCGTAACTCCATGGACTGAGTTCATTTTAGCCTGCAGTAAAAATACAGCAAAGTAAAAAGTAAAGTTCCTGCATTAAAAACCTCCTGCCCCAGTTTAAGCACATTAATATTATCATATAGATTTAAAGCTTTGCATTAAAAGTAGTGATTACTTCCGTCTGACATACATGACATCGGTCTGGCTGTTGATGTCCCACTGATGGTTACTTTTAAGAATATATTCTTCTTCATAAAAATAATATTGACTCAACACTTTTGCCAACCTTGAGTTACAGGTGGATCAATGGGGGTCAAACCTAAGCCTGTAACCTTATTTGAATCTTATTTCAAAGGAGATAACGCCCACTAATCCTAACCATAGCCATGCAGGCCCGGGAGGAGAGGACAAAGCCTAACCTGTATGAAAGAAAGGGAGTGACGGGCTAAGGAACACTGGCAGGAAAGAGTTTTTGATTTAGCATGGTTGACAAGTGTAACCTGGGAGTTGGACCTATTTTACTTATGCATGACAGCCTGGTTTGACATCTCTGCTCCCTGGAAACAACCTAAACAAGCCTTGAACTGACTCACGATATCCTGACTGTGCCACAAAGAACCCAACAACTGTATCTGAGTGAAAGTAGCTTCCATTGCTCTGTCACGTTAAGTAAATATAAATAATGTTTGAGTGACAATTACCTCCACCGAGGAGTTTATGCTTTGCCCTGTCAGTTTGTTTGTTGGTCAGCAGGATTACTCCAAAACTGCTGTTCAACCTTGCAAAGGAATAAGTGATGTGATAACACTTCCGATACAACTCAGGAACCATTGACCACACTTTCTGGAAGTGATGATTACCTTTGGTGAAAATCTGACCAATTTTAAAATATAGGGTTTGTTTTGCAAATGTAACTTTAACTGTTACAAACACTCATAGTGCAGTTATTTATTATATTGGAGATAGCATTCTGTTTAGATAAATATGGGGCTGGAAAAGCGCTTTAAAACAATATGAGAACCTTTTTGTCACAGTTCCCCCAAAAAGTTCAAACTTTTTCAGCCCATATCTCCCGAGACACATGGAATTTCCGTTCCTTAGTTTTTCTCATATGATCAAATCAGAACTCCAAATTGACTGTTTATGGTGTGGCACTAAAGTGTGATGATATGACATGGAATGACCCATGATTACTTTGACCGTTTTCTCCTTTTCCAAAAAAACAAACGGCTTGTAACACTAGTCCTGTTTCAACTGTGGAAATAAAGGGAAGAGCACATATCGGTCATTGGTGTGGGTGTCACTCACCCTGGTCAGCTCCGCTCTCCTCTTCGTCATGGGTGGACTTGGGTGGCTCGCACTGTCGGAGCATGAACTTGTCATTCATAGCAACCCTCTTCACCCGGTTTTGGATAGGGCAGCTACTTCTGATAAGATTGCACTAGAAGGACTAGGATGTTTTTCTTTTTATTCTTTTTTAATACGGACTAATAATGTTGGCTGTAGCACAATTACCAGTGTTTAAGCGTACTAATCAGGCTTAATTTGCTCAATTAAGACCGCCTATCTCTTTAATTAAATAGAAGATGAACAATTTTACCAGCTCAATGGAAGATGGATGGTTGTGCCCTTTTCACAGTATAACTGACAGAACAGATATGCAGCTTTAGAAAGACACAGTGGACGCATACAGTATGTTGTGCTGCTAAACGGCAGAGACCCTCATTCAAGGCTCCACTGTACTCATTGGAATGACTGTCACAAGGACTTAAGATGTACAAAGGCAGTGTGTGTGTGGGATTGAGAGAATAATAATAAACACCAATAAATAATTAATTACAGCATTAACAATAATTAAAACTTAAGTCGTGACAATTGTGATAAGACCTTTTCATATTGTTTCATGTTTAAATGCTAATAACGATTATTTATTTATTTTTTAGATCTATTTAATGCTAGAATATTGTGAAAGGTATCACCTTAAGCATTTTTTCCCCCCATCCAACCAACAGCAAAAAACAAAAGAAATTAAGGTTGTGAAAAAATGTGACGAAGAACGCAATCAATCGTGTTTGAGAAGCAGAAATCAGCAAATATAAGTCATAAAAACACCAAAATATTTTATTATTCGATCATTAGAATAGCTGCTGATTAATTTTCTGTGGCTCAACTAAACATTCCAAATCAGTGTAGCTCTAATGTTGTTGTACAAGACACCTTAGCCTGCATTAAATAACTCTAAATGTGTGCATGGTCATACAGAGAGAAGTATTTTGGAGAGCTGCTTTCAGACATTCACTCAACTCTGGAGGGGCTGTATGTGTGAAGGCAAATGTGCGAGTGAGAGCCTCCGGACTTTCTCCGAACAGTCCCCTGACAAAAAATCAGCAGAATGTCCGAAGTAGCCGATGGGAGGACACAGCAGGAGGTCCTCCGCAGGATGCACAGGGGGGGCGACTGAAACAAAAATGAAAAAAATAACAAAAAGAATATAAATAAAAAAAAAAAAAATAGAAGACAGACGAAGATGTCAAGAGAGCTTTTGGTGTAAAGGAAAAACATGTGATCTCTGCTGCATTGTGAAGAGGAACCTCCTGAGAAAGTTGGGATCCAATTCTGGAGATCATCCAGAGTTCATGTCTGAAAACAGCCTCAGATGACTGAGAAGTGGATTGGTAATGAATGGAAGTCCCAGGTGACCACACACAGACAGATTCCTCACCTCAAAACGACACTGTTCTGACTCCTCTCCGTCACTGCCTCATCTTTGATTTCATTTCTGCATTTGCTTCCCCCCTCAAATTGCAAATAAAAACAAAACGCACACTGCCCGACAACAGAACGACACACACTTGCTTTTAAATGACAATTTGTCGTTTATTTTCTATATTTTAAAGGTTTATTATTTACAAACAAAAGAAACAAAAAAAAAATCAAAAAGATTTTTTGACAAACACTGTTTGTCTGCATATTGTTGTAAGAAAGTCTACATTTACCTTTCTTTCGTCTGTATCAAATAACCAACTAATAGTTCGTTGTCTCTAAACCTTGGATTACATGAGCATGAGCTGAACAATGAAAGTGTGAGCGGCGCCGAGGAGGGCGGGGGGGCTCGCTGCGGCTCCCGCCCGCCCCCCCTCGCTCCGCTACGCACATCATCAGTAAACATATGAAACCTGTGGTCGTCGGAAACCAAACGAGCATTTGGTTTGTCCTCTCTGGGCATTATACTCAGTTCTTTTTGCATCTCTTTATTATTCTTTTTTTAATCCTCAAACCAACAAAACAAAACAGAAAAAAAAAGAAATATACAAATATATGTGCTGGTTTGTTGAGAGTCTCTATACTGCTAATATGTAAGCTCATTAGTTTTGTGTTGTACATCACCATTAATGCCCATTCCATTATGTTAGTTTGTGATTGGTATAGTGAAAAAAAGCACATAGTTGGGAAGCTCTCCCTCCAAAGGCAAGTATCAAAAACAGCACAAACCAACAGTGCTGCTATCCATCTTGACTGTGCACTAGTTCCTATTCACTATGGCATATTCACGATTAAGCGCTCTCTGTTGTAGATAGAACAACCCCCTCCCTCCCCTACCTCCGACCTACTCATTTAGAACCTCGTACAGGATCAGGGCAGCGCAAACTCTCGGGGATATTGCTCCCTTTTCGGACTCATTCAACATCCCTAACTCTTGCTGAAATAATCCCTACCTTTTCTTTTGTTTTTCCTTCTCTAAATTATCAGAAAGTGCAATTTAAATAACAAAGACAATGACTCAGAATGTTTTGCTTTGGCCAGTTTTCCTTCCACGCATCAATATTCATCCCAAACATCAGCGACTCGCGACAAAGAAACGTACAAAGGTTCTTCAAATTTTGAGTGTGACCTGACTGCGAAGTCAAAAGATTGCACTTTTTTTTTTTTTTTTTAACTTTTAAACTGTACACGACCTCATTAAATATCCTAAACAGCTCGACTGAGAACTTGAGGAAGAAAAAAAACCTGGCTCTAGATAGAAGTTCACATTGTAAGTTAAAAAGGTACCAATTGGATAAACGGAGACATTTGGCCATCATCATCGCTTGTTCCTTCCCCGTCTAAAAACACTGAGACATAGAACACGTAGAGTATAGTAAGAATGAACAGGCGGTCGTGTGCAGGAAGTGCCCCCCTCCATCCCCCCCCCCGCACGCAACGAGCTTGCACGCTTAACGAAGGATGGAACATGGCTATAGTTTAGGCACGGATACTTAAGAATGTCCATGTGAAGAGTCAATGCTTCTGTTCACACACACACACACACACAGAGTCTAGGCAGACGGACAGTGAACGAAACGTAATCTAACATTAACATTTAACGTCAACATTTTTGAGATAGTATCTTTTTTTCTTTTAAGTATTTGTGACAGTGCATGCTTTCATGACAACTGGTGGATCGGCTGTATCGGTACACTATTGACATAATCTGGAGCCAAGACTTGTGGTCTTGTTCAAAAACACGTCATCACCAAGGGCTTAGTCACTCCGAACTGATGGTGCCTTGAAAACCATGACTCTACGTAGAAGTAGTGAAATGACAGAACACAGACAGGGAGGGCTGGAGCACGATGTACAATCAACAGTGTGTGCAGGAAAATGACCTGTGAGCCGTAATGGCTGCACAGTCATCAAATACTTTAGCTATTATAAGATTAAAATATTTGAAATCCTTTTTTTTTTTCTTTTTCTTTTTTTGTTTAATAGAGTGAGTCACAGTATTCTGGCTTGACCTTGCTTCCCCCATCTCAGCGTCAGTCTGGGTCAGTTGAGAGTGGCTAAGCCTACGTAATGGATTTACATGAGAGAGAAACCTTAATGCAAACCAGCGTTTCCCCCCCCCCCCTTCCCCGACTTGCAGAGGCACAGAAAGACCTCAGTGAAAATTCGAACCCCTCTACACCCTTGAGAAACTGGATCGCTGACGTCTTTAAGCAAAAAAACGTGTGTGTTGAAAATGTGCCGGGCTCTTCAACGACAGCAATTGTGATGTGAGAGCGTACAGTACAGTTTGACTCGAGAAGCAGATGAGCAAGCACTGAAATCTAAATTAAAAATGTAAAACATATGAGCCTCATTTCTGTCCTTTAATAATCCATCTCACAAAATAATCAGTTTGACTATTAAAACAAAAATAACTGTTCCTAAAAAGAGCTGCTTTTGGGAAATGAGGCGACAGAAAAGACGTGTTTTCTCTACGATGTGAATGTAGGTATATGTTCACTCGAACTATACTAGAACTAGGAGTAGTATACGGAGAGAGAGGGGGGTTATTAAATGTCATTAGCATTAAGTTGTGCTAGCTATTGCATTAAGGTTTGTTTATCTCTTATGAAACGTACGCATTTTTGTCTCGTAACCTTTTTGTCGCATTTAGATGATCCAGGTTCCTGATAGAAGTAAGACATTGTTATGATAGAGAATGCACCACACAGTATCTGTAAATACTAGCTCTACAAAACTATTTACAGCACACATATAGGTAATCTTTATGTCACAGTCTATTGCATAATGGTGATAATCTTTAGTTTATAAATATTATAAATATACACAGAATTTCTAAGCAACGTTACATAACATCTCAGCCATCTGAAATCAGAAATAGAAAAACAATAGCATCCATCCATATCTTTCTCCACACTCCAAACAAAAAAATACAGAAATCAGCATTTCTATTATCTATTCCCTTTTTGACCCATAACACTGTCAAGAGTTTGTTTGCGAGCCGCTGTGGGGATATAGCAGCTCAGCAGACTGGATTCTCATCGCTGAAAGCAACACAACACTTAGTTACAGTATTCGTTGGTTTCTGGGATGGAGGTTCAGGAAAATCGGCGTGTGAGATTTATTTTTACGTGTGCTTTCTGAGATTATTCGTCAGAGTTGCTCGCACTTATTATTCCACAGTGGTGCCTAAAGCTTCTTAATGGGAGAAGATGATTTTCCTCTTCCTCAGTGGTAAAAAAAAAGAAAGAAAAAAAGTCATTGTCGTAATCCACAATGCATTCCAGTTTTAAAAAAGAAAGCAAAAAAAGCAAAAAAAAAACTTACATCATATATGATTCTTTATATTTCTCAGAAAGGAAGACTGATGTTTATACTACAGCTTTTAAATTGCCATTGCCAAATATTGTAGTTGGATTTTATACACAGTCACATACACACACACACACACCTCGCACACATCATCCATCCACACAGCTATACATGCATACATACATATATATATACATATATAAATGTATGTATGTGTATAGCAGCATATATATATATATATATATATATAAATGATTAATATGGCGTAAAAGAAACAAATGTGTCTGTATAATATACATTCTTAAGTTTAGGGAGACAATGTGTCTAAAATATAATACAAGGGCTTATATGTACAGGATTTCTTTGAGGTTATTTTAGAATAAAACCGGAGAGAAACAAAAATGCTGGAGTTCCTCATTTTCATCTCTTTTGCTGTATCTCCATCTTTAAAATTGAATCCAAACATGTTTAAGTTTAAAAAATGAAAAGGGGGAACAAAAATGGGATCATAAATTTGATGCAAAACGCATTTTGTCTTGCTCAGTCTCCGTACTGCTCAGGACAGAATCTCTCCTCGATCCGGGGGATTCCCTGTGCTGGGTTGAGGATGAAGATGCTGCCGCTGCCACTGCCGCCGCCGCCGCCGCTGCCGTGGCCGAGCGAACCGGGGGCAGAGCTCCTGATGACATCTGCCGGAACAAGTTGACCCGCTGGGGCACCGTAGTGCGGATGCCACCCTGCAGATTCATTCCCTGGATCGCTGCTGCTGATGGTGGCACGATGGAGGCCAGAGAGTCTCCTGAGGCTGGGTGCACCCTGGGCCCCAGAGATGTGTCATGTGGCAGTGACGGTTGGGAGGCCGATAAATGTCGGACATCTCGACTCAAGCTGCCTGACTGAAGAGCCTGTGTGCTCTTGTGCATGTCTCCCCGCTGAGGTGAAGGGACCTGCTGCTGCTGCTGAGGCGACGGCTGCTGCTGCTGTGCTGCAGAGGTTGCAGCTGCAGTTGACACAGTGGGCTGCTGAGCAAGCTGCTGCTGTGTGGATAGAGATGGTTGGGCGAGGGGCTGCTGGATGAGTGACAGCTGGGAGCCTGTGCGCGAACCGTACTGGAAGCTCCGGCTTGCCAGAGGGGTCTGCACGGGTGGACTGCACATGGCAGCCGTGAAGGAGCAGGGCGACATGATCGCTCCCTGCTGCTGCAGCGGGGTCTGTGGGTTGATCGAGGAAGAACTCAGGTTGCCATGGGAAACACTGGGTGCGGGGTACATCCCCTGCGCTGCGGCAGCGGCAGCAGCCGGCAGCATGCGGGCAGCGGAGGCATTGGCTATAGCTGAAGCACTGAAGGTCAGGGGTACTGAGGACTGCTGGAGCTGATTGGTGCCGAAGGCAGTGGAGAAGGGCGGCTGGGCTGGTGAGTTAATGATGGAGTTTCCTGACATTGGAGTTGAGTTCATCCCGCTGACCGACTGTTTGCGGTCCACCATCATCACCATCTCCCTGTCCTGACGGATAATCTGCTTCAATATCTCGTTCTCCTGCGTGTTGAAAACGCCGGCGTTCAGATCCTTCTGGAACTTCTGCAGCAGCAATGAGTTCTTCTTCCCTGTTGGGGTGCAGTCGGGAAAAGTGAGCACATACAGCCATGGCAAACTTTGGTTACACTAAACCACAGGGACAGGGCAGAATTGAGGACAGTATTCATAAAGATTGCAGCTTGTAGACTTTAGTAGTAAGACTGTAGCATATTTGCATTTGCACAGAATTTCAAACAGAAGTTTCACGTTCCTGATTCCACCAAATGGTCTAATCGTACAAGCTGCATCTTTTCATGTCCACTAAGTGTTGTCATATTGAATAAAAAGTGTGGAGAACATTGTATGGTAATGACTATGGAGAAGTATACAGAGGACTGAAGGACACACAAGGAGACAGAAATTACTAAAAGTGTGACGTGATAGCGTAGACTGTGAAAAGGTGCTGATGTGGACAATGGGACACAGAAGAATACTGATGAGTTGTACCCACACACGTTACTGGACAGTTTTTTTAAGAAGAGAAGACAAAAGGTCTAAGCTGGAAGAATACATTTAAAGTCACATTCTATTTAAATCACAATGACAACTCGACTAAAACACACCACAAGGACACTCAGATAACCTTTAAGAGTTTCTAAGGTTAAATAAAAACAAAAAAAAAGGACATCAACAAAGATCTATTCCTACATACACACTACTGTACCTTACCATAGATATTTTATAGGTAAATATTAATACATAATAATAAACCTTATACATCTTACCACAGAATGCCATGTTATCGTTATCGTTTATAGTTGCATGAAATTATCTGGACGTTTGCATCTATTTTAGTAAAGTATCTACACGATCGTATAATAAAAATAAATTGTTCCCTTAATAAAGTAAATATATAGTTGTGCACTCTAAAGAACTCTTTCCCCAGCTCGTCATAAAGTCCTGAACCATGGTAATAAAGGTTTGACAGATGCCGTCGCGCAACACCAAACACGTTTGAGGCTTTGGGAGTTCAGGAGCATACCTGTGGTAAAATGCTACTTAAGGCATGAAAGACGTCTTGAAACTGTTTTCTTATTGGAGAGGGAGCTGCCACATCAGGTGATAATGATAATAAAGATTAATGCTCCCTTTAGCGCGTTTGCTGCTGAATGAGTGTGTCCGCATTTATTGAGAGGATGCGTTTTCTTGTAATTACTTTTGACCTTGCATATCGACGGGGCTGCGGAGCATTATTTGTCGCTAAAGAAGACGGAGTGGAATTTCAGTGCGCTGAAGGCTTTAGCCACAGTCACTCAATCACTAAGCTCCGTCCTTGAGGACAGAATATTTTCTCCGGCAAGTTTCCCGGTCGAGTCTGCAGCCCTTGCTGGACGGCTCTCTCCTCCCCAAGGCTGCTAACAACCCGTGCATTCAGCTATAAGAAAGGACCTTTACTGCCTTAGCAGCTGAAAGTGGATGGATGTTGTGTTTATTTTTGCCGTAGGCGTCTCAGAATCAAGTTCCTCGCTTCACGTTCACTTTGACGGCAACAGACACTACAAGGTCGGGTAGTAAGGAGCTAAAGAACTAGCACCACGCACTTGACTATAGCACTACTGTGAACTTACAAGGCTGCTCTCACTGCATTTTTAAAGGTGACGAGGTTAAACTCTGCAGATCGGAAAGGACAACACATGTTTGTTATTTTTCCAAACAGAACCTGGTGAGGATGTGAATATTTGCTGGTTTCATCAACAAGGTGGTTGGATGAGGGGTTATTTCTGTGATTTCAGGCCATTTGGCATCAGTCACTGTGTAAAATATTCATAATTTTAAAAGGGGAAATTGTCAGTGAGGTGCACTGTAACACGTACAAACAATTTTCTGAATCAGGCAGAAGATGCAGCTCATACAAATTGCACTGTTACCGGCCCCTGTGACGTATTCCAGGGTGCGTGCCATCTGTCTCATGTGTTCCTCCCCCTGCTGCCCTCCTAGATTTTTTTCCCTCTGGCCTCCTCTTATTTCTCTCCTCCTCTAATCTCTTCATCTCATCTCATCCTTTTTGTTATTCGGTTAATCTCCTCATCTCATCCTTTTTGTTATTCAGTTAAGGGCGTGCAAAAGATAAATAGGCCCATAAAACATTTATCTGACTTTAAGAGCTACAGTATACAGTATACAGCTATATACACACTTTGATTTAAGTTATTTTCAGCATATTATATGCAGAATATTTCACTTTGCATCTCTTCTTAAAAGCTGATATTTTTCTGTAGCTGGTTCCAGCTTGATGGATGACGTTTTTCCATCGGTAAAAACAATGTGAATAGCTATGATAGCCTCCTGTCATTTTTGTATTTAGCATGGAGTATATAGGTGCTGTCACTTTTGAAGGAGGTAGATATGAGGTAGAGGGGTGGTTGGGCTGGAGGTAAGGAGGATATAAACCTATTCCGCCCAAACAAAACTATACGGCTTTTCATATAATTTGGAACCTGTGCAGTTGTGATCGGGGTGTGCAGCTGAAGAATTGCAGTTGCGGCAATACACCATCGCATCAAATGACTAATTAATACCAAACTTAACACTTGAACATACATCAGTGTGATGAGAACTTCTATAACTAAAATGACAATTTATTTGACTTAGACTTTTTAGTTCAGTCCCATCCGCTAACATGGAGGAGGCCAGGTTTTACCTATACTGTAACCGGACACCAAGGTGCGATCAAGATAATTTGGCTTCACCTTTGGGGAACTCTCATGTTGTCCATCTTTATATACAGTCTATACAGTCTGTTATGAACTAACCACGAGCCACTTCCATAAAGGAAAAGTTTTAGTTGTACTTAAAAGTGCATCACAGTGAATGTCAGAGACCCCTGTGACATATGTACACACACAATTCCAGTGACATGAGATACTGCCCTGCTCTGGCCACTGTATATTGAGCTTAACCCACAATTATTTGTACACTGCAAATCTACAGGACTAGGAGTCAACTGAGAGAGACACTTTAAACCTTACAAAACCTGGCTTATACTCTTTATGTATATGTTCAAAATATTCCAGTCTACCAGTGGTAATTTCTGAACATGTCCACAAAATGCATTTTATCTGATCTATAAACTAAAAAAAAAAGGAAGTCAACAAACAAACCAACAAACAAAATGAAAACAAACACACAAAGAGACAAACAAAAACATGAACAAAATGTAAACACCACTCATGGGTTCATAAAGGTTTCTATTATATATATAAAACTTGTAACATTGAAATAAAAATAGATCAGATATGGGTCAGATCACCATTAAAAAAAAATACTGTATTAATGTATTAAAAACTTGTCTTTTCTCGCATAATAGAACCAATAGGATTTGTTCAATATATAGTTTTCACCAATCAATCAATTTGATTAACAAATGCATAGAGTAAATAACCCATATCTGAAATAAAATCCTCTGCGGCTGCTTGAAAGCCAACAAAAGCACCAAACAAACCAATAAATAAACAATCAAACACAACACATAAATAACATCACATAAATAATAATAATATAAGTATTTTGTAAAAAAAAAACATTTACGGCTTCACCAAACAATTACACATTTTAAATTCTGACTTACAATGTATTCTGATAAGTCTGTAATGAATTAAATTGTTGTAATGAATTAATCTCTTCACAGGAGATTCAGTTCTTCAGATTGTATTAACTGCACCATTACTGAAAAGGGGTATAACTGGTGTAAATGTGTGTGACAAAATGATTCTTAATGGATTAAATAAACTTTTTACGCTCCACACGTGGACAACATGACATTACTGCAGCTCTCTGTCGACATCAAGTTTAAGCCAAAATATTAAATTGACTCATTAGTGCCAATAGTGTCATTATTGCCTTTCCCGAAATGATTGACAGAAAAGACATTAGTCATATTTAACAAGTCAGACAATCAGAAACAAATCCTTTTTTTTTTTTTCTATTGGTGAAAACATGAATTAAAAAAATGAAATGGGATTTCTGCATGTAACAAAAACTGTAGGTGGCGTTGCATTAGTAAAGTTTTTACTAATCTGCAGATATGAGTTCATCTGTGAGTCGACTTTGAACAAAGAATTCAAAGATTACATAAAAATGTCACACCAATAGAGCTGAGTATGTATTCATAATCCATCTGATTATTCTGTGCAGGGATCGGTCACAAAATAAAACATGACATGTGACACTGAATGAGGTCTCTTTGTTTCCTTGATTGTCTCATTTTGAATGTGTCCAACAAAACATCTGCAGGACTAGTGTGGGTGACTCCGGTTTGCGTGTCACTTATGCAAGAATTAATAACAGTTGATGTAACCTTTAGCAAGAGGTCAAACTCTTGGAGGATGACTCTGAGACCGGGTCCATTTAGCAAACCTCTAAAGGTCAATTTGTCCCTGTTCGAACGTTGGAATTGGAATAAAGTGTTTACCTGATGCCTACTCGTCGGCCAGGACACTCTTGAAAACGAGATGTGCTCGTCTCAAGACGGACTCCTGGTCAAATGATTTTTAGATAGATAAAAGATAATGTCAAATGTGCAACACGTTATTGGTTTCAAAGCAGGGTTACTTTTTCTTTCCTTTTTTTAGAGCAAGACAAGCATGTAACCAAATGCAGTTCATATAGAGAAACGATACAACCAGCACGGATCATGACAAAAGTATCTTCCCTCGTATGAGACAAAACCCCCTTCATGGTCAGTCGGAAAGGATCCAATCTACTGTATGTCACTCTGAGAGGTGTCACTCAGAGTGGGCAGCTTTCGTTTTTCTAACGTTCAGCTGCGGTGAAAAGTTAACTCAGCTCTCAGAAAAAGGGCAAATGTAGATTAAGGACTGTAGAGGTCAAAGGGCAGACAGTGTGTTTGAGAAGGGCACAGTGGAAACAAATTAACACACTTCACTACAGGGCAAACACAGAGGATGTGTGTTTTCTTTTTATAGTAGTCAAAAAAATGCAACCTTGTCCCCTGTGAAATATGTTCATATGCAGATATTTTCCTATTGTTTCATTCTAATGCAAGATGCAGTGTGGCATTCATAAAGTGTTGTTTAGTATTTGGTGGGTGAATGGAAGAAATTGAAAAAGATTTTGTCTTGTACTATGCCGCCCACACATGATCAGGATTAAAACTGCTCTGTGCGGACTCTACCATTGTTCTCCTGCGGGGAGAGAGGTGGTACCCGACCAGGCGAACGCACCGCCCCTGATGTGGCGCACCGCCTGGAAACCGCCACCGAGTGCTGCGATCGAAATTCAAACAATTTAAGCAACGACCCCGGTGGCAGCTGACCCCTCGAAGCGCAAACAATAAGATAACAGTTGTACGCAATATAGTCTGAAGCAACAGGCAGAGGAGACTAGGAGGAAAACTATTTTTTGTGTTTCAGTTTTCTTAACTTTAATACAACAATAAAAGGATGACCACAATCTCGGTAGGAAGAGTATTTTGCAGCTTGCAGGTTTATGAACAGGCAAATAGTTAAGAACCAGCTCAATTCAAGGATGGTTAGCTAAACTGTTTATGCGCCTCCTCATGTGCTTCTTTATTACGTATTATTACGTATACCTGTGCAGCCCTTCGCCTCCGCAAATGTCTGCGCCCCCGACCGAGCTGTGACGAAGAGCAGGTTTCTTATCATGTGAAGGCAGCTTTAGGGTTGTGAAATTGAAATGTGACCACAATCTTTCCCTAGACTGAACCAAACAGATTTAGCTGCCCAGCACTTACCATATTCACAGCATGAGCAGATATTGCAGGGGGGAATAAACTGAATGACTGTTAACCGTTAATCAGATATGGGTACTATGGAATTAAATTAAAATATAATCCAGAATAGGGCTGGACAATAAAAAAATATCAGTAATTATCGCAATGTAATTTCATCAATAGCAATACAACAAGTGTAAAGATATATTGCATTGTGCAATCACATTGAAGAGGTGAAACACAAAATAAATCTATTTCAGATTCGTAAAATGTTTCAAAGTGTTTGTGATTGTCTGTCCTTATGAAAATTAATGTAATTAATGTAATTAATCGTGAGGATTATCAATATCGACTGATATGTCATTTTTCATCTTGACATACTATTTGGCCTTATCGTCCAGCCCTGATCCAGACAACTTGATGTTCCCTCCAAAATCATAGTTGTATACGAACATATCTCTGGGGAGAAAAGGTTGTCTCAGCAGTGACACACATCTGTTGTTGGGTTCTGATTGACTTGGAGAGGTCTTGTTGTTGTTGTTGCCTGTCGCTGACTACAGTGTTTCAGTGTCGGGTCAACACTTGGGTCGAAAAGCAACTCAATACTGACGACGTGCCCGTATCAGGCAAAAAGAAGACACAAACACAAAGCCATGACAAAGAAAAACAACAGGAACAGATAGAGAAGTGGATACAGACTGCAAGCTTAACCACTGATATGAGACAACATTGGCACACTGGCACTATGCAAATTTTACTTTAATTTTCTATACAGGTGATATTATTTTGAGGTGAATGTAATTGTGGGACAATAACCGACTAGATAATCAAAACGTGCTTTAGTTTTATCGACGGGCATAAACGTTGACAAGAAGGCAGCTTTATTACGTAAAGCCAGAGGCAAAGGCAGTGATAACGTATAAGCCAATGATATCAACTATATATCATCTCTAATTTCGCTTATGTAATAAATTGTATTTATTAACAATTAACAGTGAGATTTATTATAGGTTTAAATGAGGAAGCAGCTTTCTGTACAACAGCGGAGTTGCCAAAATGAGACGTTTTCACCACCTGCAGCCTCAAGAGCCAATAGTTATTTTTTACGAATATAAATCATTCTAAAAAAGTTGATACACTCGATACATGAAACATATAGAATAGTATTTTGTCGAGTTATTTATCAATAAGAAGGTTTTTAAAAGGAGAGCAATACAATTTCAAAAATATACATATTTCTAATGAGGCTAAATATGAGCAAAGACAAAGACGTATGTTCTGCTACAACACTCGTTATCTCATAATCTTCTATGTGTTGTATTTATCAGTTTCAGTTCCAATCAAAGTCTTAGTAGAGAACGTGCAACCAATTATTGCCCTGTTTGTGATACATACATGTGCCCCTTTTTAAACTGTAACACATCTATTGTGCGTCTTACCACTTAATCTGTCACGGCCAAGTTCTTCTATAAATGTAGACAGTGAAGAGAAGGAAGTAGTATTGATGACGTGGGTAAAGCTGAATGAAACTACAGGGTCCTGCCTGGACTGGGCTGGACCCGGTGCATTTGGGAATAACTCCCTGACGTCACCCGTTTTTTTTTCATGGGCTTTGTGTCTGGTTGATTTTGACGTCTCTAATATGGGGCGGGGTGCTGCTCATACCCAGGAGTGCAGATGAGTGGAAAGAGGACTAGACACACATGCATGTGAGGTTAGCTTCCATCCACTCGCTGGCATCTGGCGGGGGGGAGGGGGTCGACACCAAGTCAACGAGGGGGCGACCTGACTCCCTCCCGGACAGCGGCATGCACTGCCTTCCAGTTAATCCAACCACAAAACGCTACTTTGGTTCTTTAGAAGGATTAATACTGGTTACATACATTTTTTTTCTTTCATGTTATTTTAGACCAAAAGAATTGACGGAAGTCGGGAAAAAAAAAAAAAAAAACGGCATACAGGTCATGCAGCACAAGATGGCAGACACAATGCTTTTATGAACACAGAAGGCAAACGAATACTGAGAAAGACAAGACAACAAGGCACGATGACAGGCAAGAGACTCGACCAATCAGACAGGACAGTTAGATCAAGGCGGGGCTTACCGATGCGGTCCAGTCGGTCGATGGCGACGGTTTCGAAAGCACGTCGCATCATGGGGTACTCCTCTAGCACCTCGTTGAAGTGGTCGACGGAGAGAGAGAAGAGTCGACAGTAGGTGTCCGCCCTCACGCTTGCCGTCCGTCTGCCCTTGGTGAGCAGGCAGATCTCTGTGCGGCGCGAGCACAAAGGAAGAGAGGATAGAGAGGGAAATTAGACACATGGAGAAACAGTAAGTGTAGTGGAGGGTGTGCAGAGGAGCTTAAAGGAAATCAAGCCAGTAATTACGGTACAGATTAGCATGTGATGACCCGAGAGTGGGGAAAGGTAGAGAAGCAGATGCTAATGTAAATAAAAGGAGAAGCCCATCAGCAGTGCTGTCACTTGCATTATACGAAGATAACTCATCATCCTGCAGAGAGATAATGGTCCCTTAATATGATACAGCAGTCAGTTCACAAAAAAAGAAAAAAAGGAACCTGTCAGGCATCACATTAGTTCACATTGATGTAACAAACAACGGAACAGGTACATCGACATATATTCCCGTATTCATGTCCAGTCACATGACCAAATATGAAGTAAACTTTCTGCTTTGTGTTGATCAATAGAACAATGCATAAAAAATAACCATACCCCCCCCCCCCCACACACTTTAGGAAATAACATAGCATGTAAGTCTTTTCATGTTTGTGTGTATACGTTTTAAAAGGGTGTGTACTGCACTGAAAAGACTGAGATTACAAATGACAAATTGTATATGAGACACCTGTCATCTGTAATAAAGACACATACTCTAGATGTTGATGAAAAGAGAATCAATGGTTAAAAACCTGAAAAGGAAAAAATTTGAAATATAGTATAACTGTGGTTAATGTTTGTGATAAAACAAGTTTTAGTTGGGATTTTTTCTCTCTACTCTGTGTTATTTTGATAAATACTGCATATTTTAACCTCTTTTCCCCTGAGACAGTTTGTAAACGTGAAACCAAAATGAGCTAAAAAATGAATATATAAATGATTTGGCCCAGGCGGTAGGGTGGTTCGATCCGAAGTGAACCCCGAATAGCTCCTGACGGCTGTTTGGGCAGCATGTGAATGAGATGCATGACTGACAGACAAAGAGCTAGATATAGAAGCGCTGTGTGAAATTGTGTGTGAAATGTGTGAATGTAAATTAACCGGTAAAGCACTTTGAGTCGTCATTAAGAGAAGAGAAGCTCTATAAATACAGTCCATTACGTTTAACTCGGACATCTGAGACGACTAGGCCAGTTAAAAAAGGTTAGGAATCACTGTTTAAAAAAATATTGTGTTTTATAAGACATTATAATATCAAACAGTTGAATAAAATGAAAATACTAACATTTGTCAAATTGTTCAATACTTGAGTAAATTCTCATTTGGGTAATAAAATCTTATTAAACAGCAATTAGACGGTAGCTGACTGATCAGTGATGAAACCTAAAATGTTTAACTTGTGTAGTCAATGACAACAGATTAAATCCTTGCTTCTCGGCCTGATAATATTATTGCATCATTGTGTTCATGTGAATACAATAATAGCTTACTGGGAAACAAGGATGTATAAAATGAGCTAAATTTCCTTGCATGAGCATGATGATTATCAGGCAGCAAATCCATGATTAGCATGTGTGTGTTAGACGATGTGCAGCACCTGACTTCCACTGCTTATATCTGTGTATTCATATTTTATGTATCTACTTTCCCTTTGTTTCTGTTCAGCCACCAACACGGCTCAACCTCCACCCACATTTGCACCAGCCTATACTTGAACTTCCACCTTCATTAAATTGATAGATGCTAACTCGTGGTGTGATCCGTGTTGACTCCGCCACGAGCTGTCACGAAAATAGAGCAGAGATTGTGTGAGATGTGAGAGCAACACTCCGACGCTGTGTGTGTGAAGAAAGTGTGGTGCCGTTGGAATGGAAGCACCTCCCTTCAGGTGGTACCTCCGCTAACAAAAGACGACACGCAGAGAAAAAAACATGTGTCTTGTTAAATGTAACTTCTCGAGACAGGAAGACAGTTACTGATTGGTTGGTCTATGTTGATAAAAATCCCTCTTTACTCCCAGCAAGCTCATATGACATTCTGTGTTTCTACATTAAAAAGGTACATGCAGTGCTTGGCAGTAAAGGGCCAGTGTGTAACGCCTGGAGAGGACGACCTGAAACCAACAAAGCTCATCTCCTGACAGTTTTGTTATAGTTAAAAGTGAACTTCTTCCCCCAATACAGATGTGTCCAGATGTACCCAGTACAATCCAATTATTAGTTTGAACGTAGTGCTGAGGTAAGCTGCTGTGTTGAATTTGCTGTTCTCTCTGGATACAACAAACAGACGAGTAGAACCGATGCTGCGGCTGCAAGGATGTTGCTGAATATGCAAAACATGGAAATTCAAACAGAAATCGCAGGAATACTCAAACTAAATGTGAATAATTAGACATTAAAGAAAGTATATCCAGTAAAGAACAAGTGGAAAGTCAGTATTTTATTATGCCAAAACCAGGAGACAGTTAGCCAAGCTAATGATCTGGTAAATCTAGTTTCTTATTTGGCAAAAAGTTTGTGTGAGAGTGTGGATACCCAAACTAAACCCGGCTTGGCTTGTTGGGTCCTGATGTCTCCTGACAGGCCGGTTTCAGACAAAAACTCCTAACGACATTATGGTTCTGGTCCGTCACGATGTCTGGGCTCATTTTTGTGTCTGTAATCGGGGAAAACAAGCAATAACCATGCGTGTCAGAGACTCGGTGACAGATTATATTATCGTAAACCACAAATAAATGATTTGCTGGCTCTGCTTTGACTGTGTTGTCAGGCGGCCACACCGCTCCATAACCACAGTAAAAATAATGGCAGAAGCAACCGGGGACACAAAACTATTTTTCTCTCCTTTTTTTCTTGCTGTCCTCTGTTGGAATAGCAGCTTCAAACGGTGCTAATTCATTTTGTCAGACCACACTGACACTGTTTCCATGTATCTGTATCCATACATCACACGTAATGCTGCCACTGGGCCTGACAGGGTTTTTCTCGCTAAACTGCAGTGGAGGAATTGTAACACAAAGAGGCAGTTTCATACTAAAGTGACTGTCACTTTGGAAAAATAACCTCTTTGGATCCTCTGTACTTAGACTAGTGAAGCTTTATTCCAAACTCAAACTGAGGGGAACATTAGCACTGTCACCTGGAAGACCTCTGTGTGTATCTCCAGGTGTGTATGTGTGGGTAAGGTGAGGCCCTGCTAACACTTCACTTGATGCGTCCCGACACGTGTCTGTTGCCGTGTCACAAAGCATTACCCGTGAGCCCAGGGGCATTGTGGATAATTTTCAATCACTTCATGTGTCACGTATACAGCCATGGCAACCAGCTCCCTATACCCAGTCTCCTCTTCACGACCGGGAAACGGAGGATGAAGTCCCATGTGAGGAAGACACTGAAGCCCAGCAGGGATTTTTATCCACTGTCTGTTATTGTTCTAGCGTTAAACTCTATTAGTCCCTTGGCCTCAGTACAGAGCAGTGGAACCAATATGTAATCCCATTCACGCAGGCCCAGGAGTGATTATAGCGTGATACCTTTTTAGTATGCAGGTGAGGCAGTGGCCATGGTTGGAGGTGCTTGGTGACCCACTGTCCTCATACGTGTCCAGCTCATTACTATGCTAATAGTTTCCTGTTTTTGGGCTCGGTTTCGTCGCTCGCTCTCCCGGTCCTCTGTTTCTGTGTCAGTCCCCTTCGCTGATTTCTCAGTCTGGTCATGAGGGGAGTGGGAATCATCTGAGAGTGTGTGTTCGGAACTCTACTAATGGATGTAAACGGGTAAAAACACCAGGTGGGCAAAAGATACGGGCAGGTGGCCGGTCAGAGACACGACACAACAAAACAAACACTCCCTTATCCTAAAGAAGATAATAATTACAGTATATCTAGTTCTCCATGTTTCTCAGTATGTTTCCCTTTGAGCTGGTTTTGGATGCTGACACGATCTTAGACAATCAACTCTAGTAATTGCAGTTTATGAGTCCAAGCCGCTGCTGCTAAAGAGCGCTGGTTGCTTGCTAATTCAAAGTTTATTAACATATGGCATATCCAAATCGCACCAAAATGTAAGCAGCACTTCCTTTGGCCCTCTTTAGATATAAGAGACACCTACAGACAGACATACAGACATTTCTGGAATTATTACTTATATTAATTAATTATTATTATACTTTCTTTAATATCTAACTATTCCTGCAATTTTAATTTAATATTTTCATGTTTTCTATAATCTGCAATACAGCAGCCAGGTTCTACTCGTCTGTTACAGCCACATCCATGCATTCAATGCGCTCTAACTAGACATATAATATAATAGACATACAACTATACATCTGGATACATCTGTATAAGGTTTTTAAAATTAACTCTTTTAAAGTATTCTGCTAAATACTTGTATTTGGACCAAGCTGTTGTTTCAGAGTCTCTGCATTGAATGAGAACAATCCCCACAATTGCAACCGCACAAGTATAAATTGTGTTAATACTAAACTTGTGGTATAATATTTTAATATAAATTGTTCCAGACAAAGCTCAAAAAAGATAATCCAAAAATCCCTGCAAAGCACAAACTTCAACACATATCCTTGATTTCTATATTTGGTCCCCAGAGGTTAGTTTTCAGTGAAGCAGGTCATTGAGACCCTTCATCTCCTGCAGGAAGCAGCTAAACCAGCTTCCATTATACTGCAGTCAAAGTGACAAAATTATGTTTCAATAAGTCAATCAGTTAGCAACTGTTTATTAAATCAGATCTTTAAGCAAAAGTGGCAGATATTAGATTTTCTGGTTTTTATTGTGGAATCAGAGATAAGTAAAATGTCATATTTCACTATATTCAGACATTTTATGGACAAAACCATGCATAATTTAATGAAGAAAAATGTATCCACTGATTAATCGTAAAAGAATATGACATTTGTTCACTCTGTGCTGAATTGAAGATGCACCCCCTCCTCCTCTGGCAGTCCTACATTTAAGCAAAGACTGAGCGTCGACATGAAACGGTGTACGACAATAATCTCGTGCTTTGACCAAACAGAAAAAAAGACAACCCGTCTCGTGTTTGATTCACTGCCTTCCTCAGCTCGCCTGTGAGACATGAACTGCATGCGGCAGACACTCCAAAGTGAAAGTATTCTTAGACTCTTCAGCCTACTTCCATAGTGGGGATGAACTTATGAGATAAAATATGCAAGAACCCCTAAAATAGGAGACTTTGCTTTCACGTGGACACGACAATGTCTGCCTTGGAGATTTTGTTGGAGTAAACAACGGGCAGTGAAATTACATTTGACATTTAAAAAATGAATGACGTCTGTAGTGTTTAGGAGAGGGAATGGGAGAGGGGAGGAGACGAAGTTAGAACGAGAGCGCAGCAGAGAGTAGCTGCTCTTGTCAGTGCCAAGTATGCGAGGCTGGGATGTATGGAGAAGGAGAAGAGGTCGTGTGTGTGTGTGTGTGTGTGTGTGTGTGTGTGTGAGAGGGGGAGTGACCTCTGTGTCCTGAGGGATGCCTGATCCATGCCTTGGCCCACTCCAACTACCAGATGAGAGGTTATGTAACTGTGGAAGCTGACTAACTTCCAACACCGGTTAATGAGAATCTACTTCTATAATAACTTAACTTCAAACAGCGTCAAACACAAGACTGAGTTTTTTTGCTCTTGCACGGCAGCACGAACATGTTTGGTTTTAATTAATGTTTTTGGATCGTTTTCGTTTTTGTTCTTACCTCCGAAATACGATCCATCCGTCAGCTTCATCTCCTTACTGAACTTGGTGATGACGCTTGCGACGCCGTGCTGAATGAAATACATCTTCTTCCCGACCGTGCCCTCCCGGATAATGTAGTCGTTGGGTTGAAAGACCTCGAACTTCAGCTTGCTCAGCATCCCCGTCACAAAGTTGGGGTCGGCGTTTGCAAACAGAGGCATGGTGGCCACAAGCTTACGACAATTGAAGTTGACAATTTCCTGGTAGAAAAGACAGAGGGAAAAGAAGAATGATGAGATTGTGCCATAAATAAACCTCCTGTCCACCTGAAACATGATAAATGAGCATCAGTTGGGGAGTCGGACACAAAACGCCGCCGCAAATCCTTCATCTCTGCAGACATAAATACATTGGATGCATATTGCTGCTTTATCCCTAATACTGCTAAAGCACTTCCCCCATCACTCCTGAGAAAAGACTTTTTGGCACACGAGTCAGATCCTGATGAGGTTGCCCTCTGGTGCCGGCCGCCGGCCATCTCTCTGGTCTCATCCTGTCCCCTCGGACCCAGCAGGAGATTAGGAGCTTGTTGTCTGTTTACCCACACATCTCTGTTGCCGTGCAGATGGAAAGCCGGGGCACTTGGCATCTGCGGCGGTGTGTTGTTGACCCCCCATGAGGGATAACTCTCCTCCAGTAACAACAGGACATTAACAGTGAGATAACCAATCTCTGAGACATTCTGCTCGCTAGACGGGGGGGCGACGCAGAGAGATGTTAGCTCAGAGTCAGATGCCGGTGTCAGCTAATGCCACGGGGCGCTGACCTCAATCACGGACCAGAACTAATGAATTACATAGTAAGCAGTTTTCATGCCCAGCCAGGAGTCCTCTTGGGGAAACAATCTTTGGCTATGCCTATTTAAAGATCAGTCATATGGTGGAGAATAAGAATCAGGGAGACAGAGGAAAGGAAAGGCGGGGGGGGGGGGACGAGCAGAGAGAACAGCAGAGCAGTCTGGCCATTGTGATATTTGAAGTCTGAAAAACTGCATATACTTCACATTATTTTACTTATTGCGTCTTTTTCTTTTCGTTATCCCTTTAACAGAGTCTGAAAAACTACTTTAAAATATAAAACATGCCCCAGACCGGCCATCCATCACAATGTGCGTTTCTGTCTCTTATTGTATTATATTGTCAAAGTTGCTTTGTCATTGTGTAACTATAGCAGGCAGGTGCAGTTTGGAGAGACACATTAAAGCACATTAATGGGCACTGGCTGCTGAACAACAAACCTTTTAATGAAAGAAACAACCACATTTTCTTCTTTCACAGTTCTCGTGTTTCTGTTACTCATCGATGAAATGATTCTTGGCAGCTCATGACGGTCAATCAATGCCAGGGAGAGTTTCTTCCCACGGTTGCCTACCACCAAGAAACTTTCAGTGAGATGGATTACTGGCTTCAAGAAGTGTGATCTGGCTGCCAGTTGATTTTCATAGCAAGCCGAACATAATCGATGATTCTTGGAAAAGGAATTGTAGGTACTATGGTAATTTTATTTAGAAGAAATATTGAGCACCGCCACTTCACAAGAAGAGGTTTCTTGGCTCGAATCCCGGTTCGGCCGCTGCCTTTTTCTGTTGTGAGCTTGCAAATGTTCACTAAGTCTGGAAACCAGAGACTCTGAATTGATTGTAGGTTTTGAATGGTCATTCGTCCCTATAACTGTTTTCAGACGGAATTTCTGCTTTAAACGCAGCAGGAGATTGCCGAGTCAGACCCGTTTCACAGTAACAGGAAAATCTCTGGAGTTTTCAGTTGAGAGGTGTCCTCTGTGTAGAGCCTGCAGGAGGCAGGACATCCCAATGGGGAAATCACAGGTTTTTGTTTACAACAAATACCCACCGGAGTCAGGCCGTATCCCTAAAAGCTCTCAAATCTCATTGTCTTTCCAAATAGCCTTTTCTTTGTTGTCTTCTTCAGTGCATGGCACCTTGTTTTTTCATCCTGAGATTTTTTTTTCTTTTTCAGTTTTGCATCTGTTGCATGACACATCATCAATCGACCTAAACATTTGCAATAAATCTCTGGACATAATCCTTCTGTGTTCTCACTCAGACATTCACTAGAAATGTCATAGGAAAAACCCCAGAGACTGTCCAGAGCAACTGACTCGGACATTTGCGTCCCCTCCGAATAATTTCAGGAGAATATCTGGAGTTCAGTGCATGTCTGTAAACGGCTTTCATGTCAGGGTGTGAAGGGTTGAAATCCTGGACGGGGCTGGTGACATGCCCGACCTGCGTGTCACTTAATGTCAGCTGCGATTGGCTCCAACCCCCTTGGTGATCCTTTAATGATAAGCGGTATAGATAATAGATGGATGGATTAATATCGTCCACTGCTGCACATTAAAATGGCTGCTAATATCTTTGCTGTAATCATTACAGTTGATCCATCCATGTCATCTAAATATCACATCGTCATCACTGCCTGCCTGAGCTGCCTAAACCTTGTGATAAAGGACGACCCAGAATCAGCCAGCAGATACTTGGGCTGATTTCGTGGTCCTCCGCTGTCCCAAAGCGAGTCTGAGTGCCGCTAAGTGGAGCTGATTCTGATCCAAAATTGACCTACAACTCAGCAGCCCCCAAAATTGTGCCGCAGCACCACACTCAGCTGCAATCAGCCCGACTCCCCCTCTCCCCGAGGTCTCCGTCCGTCCACCTGGAATAGGTCTGCCTTTAAGCTGCCTTAATAGATTTCTCGGACACAGACTGCAGCAGAGGTTGAAAAACAAGTTTCACCTCTCCTTTAATCATTTGATTTTATAACAGAACTTGTGGCCACTTTACTCCAAAAGCCAACTAGGCTAAGCCTGGCGTTAGTTGTGCCACACTGATAAATCAAGATGCATCTACAGAACTTTGGCCAGCCTCAATTCATTTCTGTGCATACAGTGTACAATAGCTTTTAGTCTAACAAGATTCAAATGGGAGCTGGCAAAGGAAATGTGTCACTGGCACATGAAGGTTGGTGTTACTCATACTGCTTTTTAAAAGGTGGGGTCAGTGCAGAACAGAATAATTATCATGTAAGATCTGGCAATAACAACAACTAGAGCATTTATGAAACAGTAGTGTAACAGTAAAATGCTACATGATGCATGTATCAATGCATCGATATTATTGATCTAATAATGTTATACACTGTATATATCTGAGGTAGGAGTCACTTTTCTGCAGGACAAATTAATTCACTTTTGATACTTTAATAACTTTTTGCCGATTGCACTAGAGTATACTCGATAGGATTATGAAAGTATGACTTTTACTTATAATGGTTATATACTGTTGTTTATGTGGTTTTAGATTGTTCCACCACTGTCTCCAGGTTAGGAAGAAATTAACTCAAGGTTTTATTTTCCAGCAGTGGACTGAAAGCTGGAGGGTAAATAGCAAAACTACAGGATCTGGTTTCTCTTGGATAATTTCATGCAGGAACCCGGGGTGTCATGACGCTTGTTTGGTCCTTTGCTTTACTGAATAACTTTATCTGGCAGAAATAAACCATTCAATTAATTTATAACTGTCCCATCCTGAGAGCTGTTATACTGCAAAAATGACGACAGAGTCTAGTCCGTGTGTCCTGCTTTGCTCTGCTGCAACTGACTTTGTTTTTGCCCGTCTGTCCCATGGGCAAAGCTTTTTTCGTGGAGCGATGCTGTCTCCATGCAGATTTGAACTTTGCTTGCAATGCACGGTGAACTAAGCCTGTAGGATTTTCTGTGTTGTAAGTAATCGTTTTTAAATCCCCGCCCCTCCCTGCGAGTGTCTGGGAATGTGCAGCATCTCCTCCCCCCCACACACACACACACCTCAGCGTTCGACTCCGCAAGGTGACTTAATGGGGCTGCAGGAGAGATGGTCTTGATCTCCACGCCTGCTTTGCTTTTTATTCCTCTCCCCTCCCATATCCCTGTACATAATTACCCATGTAATGTGCAGCTGTGAGGAGGTCAGCCAGGAACTTAAAACCTGGTCACTGACTTTAATGCTCCTCCCATCCTACCTCCCTTTCAGAATAATATAGGTTATCGTATGCTCAGGTTGCGTCTGTGTGGCTGTTTATTGGTGCTGCAGCGCAGACCTGTACGTATTGTAAAATAAAAAGAGCTCTGTGACTGAGGAACAGTTACTGCTTCTGGGAAGAATATTCTCGTATCTTGACTGACGCTCGCTCTGGGTTCACCCAAGATACTGAGGAGAATCTGTTTTGTTGTTTTTCTCCTTGACCTTGTAAGACGAGATGACAGGTGTTGGTATTTCAGTTTCCCGTTCTGCACATTTAAAAGGCGCAAAAACGTCGATTCACTCAAAATCTTCGGGGAATAAAGTCATTCATGTTCCAAAACTAAACCCACAGTGTGACAGCTTACCTGTCAAGAACCTTTTTTTTTATTAGATTTAAGACGTGTGTATTTTTTACTTGCTCCAAAAATAAAACTCAAGCCTTCAAACGGAAGGGAAGGAGCCTCTGAACAAGACAATGGAACCTGTTCAGGGTCTTTAATAGAAAAATTGTCTTACCTCTTTGAGCGGGTCATTGAGTTCACTCAGGATATTGTCCTCGTCAAAGATTTTGCCTTGGTAGCGATGTTCGTAGTAGTCGTGAATTTTCTGTCGCATGTCTGCTGGAAGCTTGTGGAAGGACATGTATTGCTCCACTTGTTTGTACTGGGGAGACAAAGAAAAGGAGATGATAACTGTTCAGTGAGGAGCTGTTGATTCAAAATGTAAAAACACCAAATTGTAATGAAAGTGTCAATAATTAATAGAAACAAGCTGCAGTTTGCCTGAATAAACACAAAAAGCTGCGGCCTTCACATTTTGTGTATTTGCGTCCCGGTATTGAGGACAAGCCGTGCTCTCACAGAGTCACGGAGCCATGTCCTGGTTCTGCGTGTGGGGAGGGAGAGGCAGAGCGAGGGAGGCAGGTGGTGAAAGAGAGAAGGAAAGAGTACAGGCCCTGGGCTATGTCAGACCAAGGTAGCAGTTCTGATTATCTCACCCGTGCAGGAAGCCCGGTTCTAATAGGCGACCGAGCTATGATCTAATGTGAACCAGCAAGGTATACCTGATATCCTGGAGCCGCAGCAGCCATGCACCAGATGGTGCGGCTTGCATGACTGATGAAGTGATAATTATTCACACAATTTCTCCTGAATATTTTTTTGCGCTTTCTTTAATTCCGAGGAACACGAGTGGTATTGATTTTTAGCATCTGCCAAGAATCCAAGGTGATGCCAAATGAATTCAACGACCCCTCGTCCTTTGTTGAGATTGTCTTGTTTCTATTTCCTGTGGTTGGTGTTAAAAAGTATGTGATGCACTTTGAAACTGCTTCAGTTGTTATAGATGAACCCGTCATGTCCACAACTTGATAATGTATCAGCATTACAGTTTAATGATTATCAATGTCATCTGACTTCCAACTCAGGCCATATTAAGTATAGACAAAAAAGTAAATTAAAAACAATTCAGTAGATAGCAGTTTTGTTATCAAAAAATAAAAATCTCAATAAAAATGTAGTTACAAGTATATACTGAACCTTGGTTATATTGCTATTGATGAAACTTAAATTTCAATAATTCGATATTGTTTTATTACATTTTAATTTTCATGAAGAGAAATGTATTGATTTCAGGTCTTTTTAGGATTTAGAGAAATGGTGGGTGTTCAGAATAAAACAAACCATTCATTGTATTATTGCTACACTTGCCAGAAGAATAACATTGATGAAAGGATGAAATAGTTAGTGTCCTCACTGTGAGAAAGCCAGATGGCCGGTGCATCTTCATTTATATTGTATTGTCTACCATTGGCAGGATGCAGGACTTTTCCATTGGTGCCAGTACTGCCACTAACAAAGTTGTGAGAAGTGTCCGGTTTGTAGTAATTAGCCGTATCTCGGCGGGAGATAAAATTCGACCCGCGCTAACCTGAAGGCAATTATTGACCCTCAGGAGAGGAGCAAGAGGGAGAAAATACTTTGGCTCATCTATTTTGATCAGCCTCCGTTTCCTCGCAGAGTCTGCTGCAGACTTGGCGCTGAACATGATCTTCCCACCCAGTCCAAGGCCCCGACACCTGAAAATAAACACTGTCTATCACGTTGTCTCGGGTAATCACACACAGGCTGTGACGTCTGTGGCCCTGGACGGCGGCGGGCTCCGTGGCCGGCGTGATGCGAAGCGCGGTTCGCAAAGAGGAATTTGTCGGTGAGAAGAGAGACACTGGAGCAACAATGGCTCCTGCATTGATTACTCACCCGGCTGCAGAAAGGTGATAAGGGGCCAGGGCTTTTGTTTGCGGGAAATTTATTTATTTCCAGTTCACACAGTTGAAGTTGGAGCGTGTGCAGTAGCTCAGGTTATTTTTACAGCGGAGGAGAGGGTGGCATGATGTGACATTTCAGATACTTCAGGTTTGTGGCCTCCGGCCTCATGTCAAGTTTTTATAATGATGATGACTTCATTTCTCACTTTTTAATTTATAATTGTATTGGCTAATTATTCAGTTTTACCCGCTAGTGTGGCTTATTTAGATGAATGCTGTTGACAGTCCTCTCTAGAAGTAGTCATGGCCTGCTCAGTCATACACTCACATTGTGATTAACCATTTGGCTCAATATTAACCCACTTCTGTGCTCTTGTAGCACGGCCAGGCATCAGTGTCGCTGAAATGGAGCCTGGAGGCACTTTGTTATCTGCAACAATAACATCCCATGGAAATATGTTTTCACTTAATGTAAACTGCCTAAAGTAAATCCTACTTAAATATTCACGCATATTTAAATACTAATTGAATATCCACAAAATGAAGTACTTTTTTTTACTTGTTTAATAAAAGTATCTCCTGTGGGTGCATGCATACAAAAAACTACATGAAAATGTTTTCAGATATGTTAATAGAATTTAACTTTAAAATAGGATGAACAGTCTGATACCAATACATTATGTTTATTAATGAGAAACAGGCTAGTGGTTTACCCACTGTTTCCAGTCTTAATTTTAAGCAAGGCTAACAGCTGCTGACATAGCTCCATACTTAGCAGACCGACATGGGAGTGATGTTAATCTATTCATGTCACTCTATGAAACAAAGCGAATTTTCCCCAACATTTTTCTATTTTCTTCAAGCATGGCTGCTCGTGTTATTTATTCAAGTCTAAAATATTTGAGGCTGATTGAAACTCTTCACTTTCATTTCTTTAACATGAATTCAATCCATCCAGAGCAAGCAAGCAGGTTAACATTAGACTCTAAAGCCTGTGTATGAATCGAGGCTCGGCCTGAACATGTCTGAAATAACGTTGACATGAATGACATGCAGCTGTATGCTGGATCCCAGTGATTCAGCACCGGGCCCATCACAGCAGGCACAGATCATGTCTTGCTTTACACCCTAATTTCCTTCCACACACACCAACCACTTCTCTAAATCCCCTCCCTCTTGATATCTTTCTCTTTGTGCATTTCCTTCCATATTTTAAGGCCTTCATCATGTTACCTGTTTTCTCCAATAAAAAGTACTTTAAGGACTCATATCGACAAGATTCACTCTCTCTGCTCCTTTATCATCTCGTGTCCTTCTAATAAACATCTCTGTCCTTAGCGCACTTCTAACGTCCCCCCCCCCTCCCCCACTCTCCATGCATGTTCCCAGCCGTGGCAGTGATAGATGTGATGACCAGAGGCTGAGCACCCTCAACCCATCCCTGCTGCTCCTTAGCCTGCTCCACCGATATGCACAGCCATGCAGCAAATCAGCGCTAGCTGAATCTGGCTACCCACTGGGGCTCCGTTACCAGGAACATGGCATTCGCAGCCTCAGAGTTGTCAGTTCAATGCCTGGGGAGATGTCGAACGGATAAAGTGGGATGTAGATTAAGAAGATTTGCTGTGAAGCAGATGCAAATCACATACTGAGCAAAAGACATGTCACTAATTCAAAGGGTGACTTCGAACGGCTAAATAGTTCGCTGTGGGCGACCTGCTCTCATTCATTTTCCGTGGAATTTTCTGTGACACCCGTTTCAAATCAATAATAAAATGTTCAAATCCCGATAAAAACCTGCTTATGAAGAAATCCCTTTAATGTGAATTTAATACATATATATGTACTCGACATGTTTGCATAGGCTTTTTCTGATCTGCTCTCAGTTCAGTCTAAATCAGCAGCTGATTTACAGAGTAGACCTGCTGGGGATCGCTGTGAGGCTGAAATTGAGTCTGTCACGGAGCAATGAAATTGAGTAATCAGCGTTCCAGGCATGAGCTCACTGACGTTAACGTCTTCAGTAGACCAGATTAGTCTCGTTGGCTAAATTGTGGGTGGCTTTGTAGAGTTTTAAGTGCCGTGTAAAACATAAGCATGGTTTCTCCAGATTGATCTGACAATAGGAGAGGGAGGCAAGTTCAGGCCATGGTTTTACTGTAGAGAACATTGAAAACAGATAAATGCTTTTACAAGAACTTTGCGTACTTAGTCTAGCCTGCGTTTGTGTGTGTGTGGGCATAGAGATAATAGAGCTGCAACTATTTTCTTTATTATCAATTCAGTTTTTGTAGAGCTGAAATGATCAGTCAAACAAATATGAGCTAAAAGCTAAACATGCTTATTATTCACTGGTTGCTTCTATACAAATGTGATGAATTTCTGCTGTTGTTTTAAACTGTTGATACAAATTTAATGGTATTTTTTCAGCATTCTCTGTCATTAAAAAGACAAAACAATTACTGAGAAAATAATCTACAGATTAATTTATGATGAGAATTGTTGTCAGATCCAATCCGAATTTTAGTTTTTGTGCCCAACCATCCAGAGCCTGAATAAATTCATTGAAGCACTGCACCTAAGGATTATTTTTATAATAGAATAATTTGTTGATTATTTTTGTCAGTGCAATTTCAGAGAATATTAAAACTGGCTAAATTAATCTTCCATGGACAAAGGCAGCAAATGTTTTGACTTTGTAAAAGGTGAAACTGAACTCGTTGCAGTTCTGAATTGGTTTACTTTTGAATAGGGAGAAAATCGGCAAGTCCTCTAAATGTAAGAGCAGGAATATGTTTAAAAAGTCTTTTAAACAATTAACCATGTATTGGCATTGATGTAGTTTAATTTTGTAAATGCAAATTTAACATGACTCCACAACCACAACTTATTATTCCTTCTGATTTCTGTTGATTGCTCTTTTACTTGACTCTGTGTCCTGAAATGATCAGAAGCACTGGTTCCTTTGGCACATCAGTCATAGTAAAAACTGTTTACATGGATGGATCAATCTGCAAAACCTACATCATCTTTGCTATTGCATAAGTCAAAGATCAGCTCTTCATTTTAAGCGGATCAAGACATACCATGCGAGGGCTATAATCCCCCGCACTACAATGCGTATGTACATTGAATTCTGCAGCACAAGCACAGGGAAAGTTTGGGGGGGTTAAACTCGGGTTCTCGCGTGCGAGCACACTGAGCATCAGTCATGGCCGTGTGTTCTGGGGAATTGCCCAGGCCCCTCAGCGGGATCACAGATGGTGGCTAGGCTGAAATGCTGGATAATCACTCTCTATGCAAAAAAAAATAAATAAAAAAAAGATGCAATAGGGACTGAAATGAAATGGAAGAATGAACTGTGTTCACTGGCAGTACACGGGCAGTGAGGTGGCTCGTCATGTCACAGACCTCCTCACCCCATTGGCCCTGTGTGATCTGCTTGGGGGGACAAAATCCTCTTTCCCGGTCATCGCCCCGGATATCGTGATCCGTGAGCGCTCGACCCATTGGTCCACAGGGCCACTGAGAGAAGACCTAATTTATTTAAGTCCAGCTCCAATGAGCAGGATTTTATGTAGTTGAAAAGAACGAAACCCTCAGAATAACATAAGACCATCCCAGTGGTAATAACTTACCTGCAAACAACAAAACATACAATATGGAGTTTCCATTTGAAAGGATTTCTTCTTTCTTATCAACATCCATAATCATGCATCTCATTTAAACCTAAGCTCCTCCTTTTTTCTAGCTCAGGTATTAAACGTTGGAATGTGTGTCACTGCACGGATCTTACCTTCTCCTGGTATTGCCTGCGCGAGGAGTCCAGTGATTGGATTAGAGCGGTAGCATGACCCACAAACATGGCGTAGCACGTGGCGCCTACTATCATACTCAGCATGGTGATCCACAGGTCAGACATGCTAACGGGCGCCCGGGCGCCGTACCCGATGCACAGCATGTGGCTCATGGCTTTGAAGAGGGCATAAGAGTACTGCTTACCCCAGGACACATTCTGTAAAAGATGGAGAGAGAGAGAGAGAGGGGGAGACAAAGAGGGAGTGGGGGGAGTTACTGCGAGGCGAAGCAGAGAGGGAAGGTTCTCCGGCAGGCAGAGTGGAAAGACAGGCTTCCCTTTGATGGATCACTGAACCTCTACCAAACATACTGCCAGCACACTCTCCATGCCTCAAGCCTAATGCCCTCACTCAGTGAATGAACTTTCTACCTTCCTCTTATTCTGCCTCCTCCTTCGCTCAGCCTTCAGCCCTTCAACACGTCACATTCTTTTTTCTCCCCTCTGCCCGGATGTACCAGGCCTCGTTTGATTTCCCGTTCGCCACAGGGTGGGAACAAGTTCATGTTTGTTTCAAGTGCGTAAAGAGCAGCCAAACTTGCATTATTTACAGAAGTCTGAGGCATTGCTTCCCAAAAAGCCCAGGGCCTACTTAACAGTGAGCGGCCCGTGGAAGCAAGAGGCTTGATTGTGTTCGCTCTCTCTCAGGTTTATTTTTCGTACGTGTTGTAATTCTGTGTGCATTGGAGGCGGGAACAGACACGCAGACTTCGGGCCGTCAGAGGATTCAGAGCTGACAGTCATGTAACATACCAGCTTGGCTGTATGAGCGACTACCCTGCGGAAGTGAGTCAGTCACCAGCGACTCGCTTCACCAGCTCTTTGTCACAAAAGGAGGGAAGTGATTAGCACCCAGTGAAAGTCATTCCTTTTATCGTTCGCGGCGTGCGTTCTCCTCGCAAAGTCATGGCGTCATATGCGCCTTCAACTACATAATAATATCTGGAGCTGGGTTCATGACGCCCCTTGTTATCTGGCTGTGTCCAGCTGGGTTGATCTTATTGTTGACTCCTCATTAATCAAACTTAATCTTCTTAAAGTCTTTTAAGAAGAACCTCTTCAGTCGCTGGCTCTGAAGTTTGACAACATGGACTCTAATCCCGGGGAAGTAGGAGTTATGGATGTGAATATCACATTACAGAAAAATACCCGGCATAGATTGCCTGAAGGGGACCACACAGTTGTAGAGTTGTGTTATTTCTTTGACCAGATACAGAGATGTTGAGTCCTTAGGGGTGAATCCTACATTAAGTAGTGAGAGGATCTGCTTCAAGCAAAGTGGTGGTCGAATCGTTCAGTGTCTGAAACCCCCTCCCTCAATTTCTGGCCTGGCCTGTTAATAAGGTTGATTGTTGTGCTACTGTGCTACTGAACACGGACACAGTTTACGATAATGCACATCAGAGTGACTGCATGCCCGTCACAGCCGTGGGAAGGTGCATAACTAAAGCAGAACGTTTTGACATTCCACTGGGCGGCGAAGTGACTGGATTTCTCCTGACTGTGACAGAAGTGTGTGTGTTCCTACTGTTTAATGCTGTTTGCACATGTTAAAATTAAGCCCTTGTTTAAATAGACGCTGCATTGGTATTTTTTTAAATGTGTCAGACCATTATATTACATTTTGATTTAATCAGTTAAAGTCTAATAATCGGTTAATGAGAGTTGGATATTGGTTGGAAAAAATATTAAAATTGTACATCCCTACCCTCAAGCTCTCTTTGTATACATGACTACAGACAGTTTTCTTTTGTGCAAATGTCTGCATCACAACACGAATGCCTCAGAGTGGAGATTGTCCAATCGTGTGCTTTGTTGTCCCCATTTGAATGATTATTGCATCTCACCCCTCGCTATGACGCCAGGCTCGTCTTCCTGCTTTTTGAGAGGCTATAAACACTTCTGCCTTCAGATGCGTCTCCTCGTATGAGTCTGTTTTGAGCACATCCCAAGTCCTTCACTCTTTATAAAACAACTTTTTGCCTTTTTACTGTGCATTAAATAATCACTCCCTACGAGATGTACTGCCTTTTCAACAACATTTCAGATATTTCCAGATTTACTTTTATTGTTGGCCTCAGCCTGAGGACAAATCCTGTCTGGGAGTCAGAGCAGGATTTAGCCTCCTCATTAATACAGTACATGTCAAATGTGAAAGTGTGCTTTTTCTCCGGGGACGTGCAAAAACCCAGTAAGTCTCGATCTCGAGACAAATGCAACGGCTCTCCGGTACAGGCCTTGTAACCGTACAGCCAAATTGCTGACTCCTCCAATACCTTCACTCCCCGTGAACAAGAAGTGCTCAGGAAGCGTTCCACACAGAATACACTTTTTCCAAGTGCCACATGAATAAGTTTTTTCTCCATAGTATGAACTGGAATGAAGATATTTGGAGTTACTGCATGTGAATATCTATTATTTTACTGTGGTACACAACACATACGCTTAAGGAGGAGAAACGCACCAGAGCGTGTCCCTGGAACAAATGCCATTTGTGAGGTCATGAACCTCAGGGTGTCCCTCCACATTTGTACATTTAGCCTGTGTGGGTTGAGACAGTGGGCGACCTCTTATTGAGCAAAACTGCAGACACTTTGTCTTGACATATTAGTGTGGGCGGGAGAGAGAATTCACTACATAATGTCAGGTAGGCTGGAGTGACTCACAGCACTTGTTTCACTGTTTGTCCTTGTACGTGTTCGGAGCCCAGACAAATGGATATAACCGGGGTCGTGTCTGCATCTCTCTATCAGAATTTAGCTTAGTCATACAGACCTTAGGAGTTACTCAGCAATTTATTTCTCCATTGAGAGGAAGGATTGGTTATTTCCTTTTATTTTTAGTTGTTGAAATCCTCCTCAACTACAGATAGCTATCAATAAATAAAAAACTGATGTCTTTGGCCCTCGCAGGATTGTAATGCAGGCAGTTGTTTTGAGCGCAGCTTTCACAAGAAGTCCAATAAAAGAGGATGAGATGTGTCCGTTGCATATAACCTGCTCTTACTTTACATTTTTACCAACCCTAGCTTTAAAGGTTTGGATAATGAACATGGGAAATGTTAAAGAAATTCTGAAATAATCAGTTTGATATCACAAAACAACAAAGTGAATTTGCAAATACTCACAATGGAAAATCAGAACTTGTGAATGTTTGGCATTTTTTCCTTGAAAAATAATGGCAATAATGAATCAAATTGCAAAACTACTTACTGAATCAAATCTCCTTTGATTCCCTGACTAAGAGTTTCAGCCCTAATTTCTTATTCTCTCCATTCAGCAAAGGAACAAAGGATCAGTATTGGTTGTTAACCAGAGTTGTGATTAATTAGTCAGTTGTCAGACTTTTTATCAGACTGTGAGAAAGAGAAACCATTGTTAGCATAGTTGAATAATATTTTCTGCAATAAGGTCTGAAATTAATTTGTGGTTTTTATAGTTTCTCAGTGGCAAAGGGTATTTTATGCCCTTTGCCACCACAGTAAGTGACTCACATGCAGGTCTGGTGCAGTTCATTAGGATTGTAGCAGCCAAACATACACTTGCATTTTCAGTATGCTCAATGTTTTAAGAATCGCCAGAAATATCTGATTCAAAGAATTATTTAATTGTTTTTTACTGTATAGCCTTCTGTCCTTTGGGAAGCATGAGTCATCGCTGAAAATACATTTCCCCTCACACATTTCCCTTGTTTTAATGAAAGTGACTGACACATCAGATGTTTTTGGTTCCTCCAGAGTTGTGGTAAACATGATGAAAAAATAATCAAGCACCGATGCAGCAAAACAAGTGGCCTCACATTCTGCATATTCATCTTTCTTACTTTGTTTTATTTGTGGAACTCACAGACGTCACTATTACACGCATTCAAACTAATTCCGTCCCACATCATTGTCAAAAATCAACAGCTTATAAGTTTGTGTAATTAGACCGAGCCGCTTGACTGTGTGCTTGTGCATAATCACAACATCGTGCCTCCGACAGTCTTCTCACACAAGATGTAACTGGTGATGTGACCACGGAGGCAAATCGATGATTCACAGGCGTCCCAGTGCCGAGTGTGACCCAGAGGTGTCGGTTGTTGTTGACACTGACGAATAACTCTGAGGCTAACAGGAAGTAATGCGCGGCTGCAAAGGACAGTTTGACCCCCGACAACAGCCGTGCTCGTACTTCAAAATACAAAAAATCCCAGCGAGTTCACATCTGTACTCCCACGAATGCTCAGTGATTCATTAGTTGTCCTAGTTTCACTGCAGCAGCATAACATCGGAAAACTACATTTGCTTTCATATTCTTATGGAAATTAAACTTTAGAGAGTGTTATACAATACATTTTATATTTCTATCCTTTTTTCTAAATGTCCATTTGAAAACTTCTTGATCGATGGTGTAAATTTCTCAATCATACAACTCTCTAAAACCCGACAAGCTGTCCTGTGCACGGAAAACTAGCGCGGCGCACAATATTCATTTTTCAATTACATAATCAAACATTACATACAAGCTGTTCTCCCTGGAAGGGCACAGAAGGCACAGCAGTCTTTGAACACATGAGCGTTGAAGTGAAGGGGTTAGCAGCCATGCATGCGTAGCAAACACTAAGTTGGCCATGAAGCGTTAAAGGATCCTTCTTGGGAACAGACTGCTCAAGCATTGCATTATGGTATGTTGGTGTGTAGGGCTTGAATAACCACTATAGTTATGCAATTTATTGTTTTTATTTAATTAACAAAATATCAGAAAATGGTGAAAATAACCCTAACATCTTGAAATTCCTTGTTTGTTTCCGACCAACAGTGCAAAACTAAGAAGCCATTTGTGTTTGTGTAAATTCTCACATCTGAGTCGCATTTTTGCTTGAAACATGACTAAAACTATGCATCAAAACATTTGCATATTAATTTTCTGTCAAACGTTTAATCAACGATGTGTTTCAGCTCTACTTGTCTGTTCAGTTTCAGGCATGCAAAGTGTATTTCAAGGCAAAGCTGTAAGTCTCTTTTCCAACATGTTGTTCTGTGATTTTTCGATACTTACACTTAATCTATTCCTTAACTTTTCAACCCCGAAAGTCCCTTTGTTTCAACTGTCCCTGAAGGGTTATGAATGAATAAAGAATGACATTCTGAAAAGAGAAATGACTTCTCCATTTCTCAAATCAATATTGGCAAACAAATCTGCACCAGCCACGTTCACTGATTAGCATATCCTCAATCAGAAAAGGTTAAACTCAGCAAGGTACATGTTTGGAAATGAGGCACATACCTCCGCTGAGGCCCAACAGTCCCCTTAGGAAACCTACTTTAAATTCACTAGATCCACATTTTTTATTTGGATCTGCACCAAATTGCTAAACTATCAGTCTTTTTAACACGCCTGGTTTTATTTTTCATCAAGATTCGTGAAGTGTTTTCGGAGAAATCAATGAGAAAGTTGCCAAACGCCCTTTCTCGCAATGAAAAATAAATCATGAATCCGTCCTTCGATTTAGATCTGCATCAAAATTTGATGGGTTCTACTCCGACCCATCCTTCCAGCAAGGTTAGTGGTAATCTGTTTAGTAGTTGCAGCACATCTTGCTAACTAACTGACAGACAAACAAATGCAGACGAAAAAACATAACCTCCTTGGAGTCTTTCAATACCGAGTTCCATCTCAATGAGCCTGAGGGAAAAACACCTGCGTTTCTGAATAAACCGAAACTCGACAACTCCCATTAAATCCTTCTATCGTATGTGAGGACTCTGAGGCTGAGGGGTAAATAACCCACTCAACAAAGAAACGCAGTGTCAACCCCTCGTGTGTAATCTGCACCACTTCAAGAGCCAAGAAGAGGTGCTTTTCACAACAATCCTAATGGCCGCCTTGAATTTTACAAACAGGAAACTAGATTGTCTCCTTTTTGAAGGGGAGAGAAGAGAGAGAAAAAATAAAGGTTTGATTATTTCATAACTGATTTCTGAGCCAGGCTGTTGGATGTGACTCATTCAGGGATTTGGGAAGAAAGGCACGGGACAGTAGTGGGTGGTCCGCAGATAAAAGAGGCTGGAAAGGGTGACTGACGCTGAAGGGCAGTTGTGCCTGGTTAGGAAGGCTTTTCTTTTCTATACTATCTGCCCGTCTGTTCTCTGACGCTCTCCGGAATAATAATCCTCCTCACATGTCTCTATCTTAACATGAGCGTGGACAGAAAACAGTATAAGCACACGTGCACTCTGAAAACACGCATCTCTTTCTACTGTACTTGTGGACAAAAGCAAACAACCCAGCGCCCTCTCACCCGAGCCGACACAGCGACAGCGAGCATTATCTTGTGTAGTGATTAAGTAAATGCGGCCTCTAAAGAGTAAGAAGCTACTCTCAGGCCATTAGTCAAGCAGATAACGGCCCTACACCCTGTACTGCACCACTCAGCAGTATCTGCAGTCCTCGATGGCCCCCACTCCTCTTCTCACAGCTGGAGACAGAAAGTACCGAGCCAACGACACCGAGAGGAGGAAAAAAAAACCACATGACGCAATCTGAATTTTAAGTCGTCACCGAGCGAACGCAGCTGAAAGACGTAACCTTCAGCTGACAGTCGCTCGCCTGTCAGGCCCCGGATGATGACATTATGTATTTATACCTGCGGTAAATAGATATCTTATCAAGATTTCTTCTTTTTTTTTTTTGCTTATGAAGACTAATGCATTGTGATGGTGTGAGAAGAGCGATCCCACATGTGGCTCGGGCTTTTCACTTTGAATTTACCAGACCCCAGTCAGCACAGACGTCAGCACACGGGGTCCACGGGGAAGCGTTACCACAAATTGCTCATCCTACCACATCACAGTCAGTAACACCATGTTGGCTACTCTTCAGCTGACATACAGCACTAATTACAAGTACATAGCTTTTAACGCTGATATGTCTCATGTGGGCCTTCAACTAATTAGTATTTTCGTCAGCACTTTTTACAAATTAATTGTGGATCTTTTGAAAGGGAAGACTCTGCAGAACCTAGGTCCAGTGACGGTTTTCACAGAAATGGGGGAGAAATCAATACAGAAAGCGATCAGGAAATTTCTATGAATTGCTTTCAGATTTGATGTATCCCAGGTTTTTGTGATATGTTGTATCTGTTCGACTTCCTCTGTTTTCATTTCCTGCTCAGATTTCCCGTTTTGATTTTCCTGCTTTACACAATTGCCATTGTTTTTGCATAGAAGAAGTAGAATTTATGGGAGCAATAGACGCTGTTAATATGGATCCAGAGAAATGTCGATTACAGGGGAGTTAGACAACAATCAGGTGGCCCAGTTTTGTGTCCTTATTGCCTTTTATACAACTGTGATCGTTAACGTGGGAAATTCTATCACCGCAAATAATTTTCAATGCAAGCAGAGATTGACAGCATCTGTTTGGATGAATAACACATGCTCGTTGGCGTTGGTCTCACTCGGGCAAGTAAAATAAAAGATAAGAGGGGGATGCAGAGCGGTGATGTTTAGGGAAGCTGACATTTGCACCTCCAATCTGATGCCTCTGAGCAGTCAGCGTGCATGTGCAGCGCAGGGATGTGAGTTGGAGGGGGGGGGGGGGGTCGAAAAGGCAGAATAGTTTCCCGGGCGAGCATTTACAATCAGCATCGCCCAGGAGGCCTGCACACACTATACATCCTCACATTGCTGTGGGAGCAGCAGCCACAGTCAGTTTGACCCCAGCTCAGAAAGAACAGAGAGCCGAAACAGTCAGACTAAGCAATATTCTGTGTGGAGGGGTCAAGATTTGACACTCGCTGTGAACGTTTTTAATGTAAAAAAAAAAAAGAAAAAAAAGAAATGCAGTTTGTGTACTTTCTGCTGCCCCTTGAAAGTCATATAGCTTTTTTTTTTCAGTCAGTCTGCAATGCACTTCTGCAGAGGGAGCGCTTCTTGCTTTCATGCTACTTAAATCATTCCACTACGTCAAGTCGTCCTGTTCTCTCAGTGAAGAGACGGGTACAGGCAGCTGCAGACCCAGACCCAGCGTGAGTCCAAGAGAGACGGAGGCAGCTGCCGGCTCTGCATCCAGATAATGTTATTTTTTGCTTTCTGCTTGCAAGAATTTGCAACTATCGACAACTTAATATGATATAGTCTTTGACTTTTATCTAATATTGTCGGGGGAAAAAAGATAAATCTTTCATCCATTGTAAATGGGCACAAATAGGCTCAGAGATAACTTAGTTTGTTTAATTTTGTTATGTCTGTGTCACACTGAACGTCCTGAGGAACCTTGTTAAATAAATCTGACAGTTCAACAAAGCATCACTTGTTCTATAGGAAAACAAGACATCAAATTGACTAATATTCATATTGAACAACTAAATCTAATGAAACATTCATTATGGATGTTAATAATTAAACATTTAACCTTTAACCAATTAATACTGTCAAATAAATAGTTAAATCATATATAATCGTTATTACCTCGCCATGGAGGTGATGTTTTCACTTTGTTTGTGAGATAAGATAATCCTACATTAGTCCCACTAAGGGGAAATGTACTGTGTTAGAAGCAGCAAAAAGGGAATAGTGAAATATAAGAGGAAACAGTAACAGACAAGGTATTAATAAGTAAAGAATAAAATATAATAGAACATTTTAAATAAGACTAAGTTAAGAGGAAAGAGAGCTCCATCTGTTATTAAGCAGGATTATACAATAATAACTAGAGAGACTTACACAAAACTTGGTGGAACGATGCGATATGGGTCAGATGATAATCTACTATCCTTTGGAGCGACTCTGAATAAATGGGCGAATGCAGGAACTCTGATTCACTTTTTTTCCCCCCGATCGTTTATTCATTGAATGGCTGTCATGTGCAACAGATTGTGAGTGACAGGCTCACAGACTGAAGAGTGAAAGACAAGTTCTCGTGTGAGAGAGAGAACTATATTACATGCCACCTGCAGGTACGTGTGCAACTGTAGATGAATGTACGAGGTCTGACTGTCTGCGTGGACAGCAACAACTTTATGGACGATAGCACGAGCGAGCACCCAGTAAACAGCGCTGTACAATTCACCAAGCAAGAGATCTCTTATGTTGTTGAGAGATAAACATTTTTGGTTTATCATGCAACAAATTAGAATATGGTGGGCCACCAAAGTCCCAGATGATTAATGGGAAACACTTTATTGAAATAACTTATTCAATATTTCTCTTCACAATCCACTCGGCACAGGAGGGGTTTTGTTTATCTGTTTTTGATCCTTAGAAAGTCAGGCCGCTATATTTGCTATTTACATAAACATGTATGCAAGTTCAATATTTGTCTTGCAGTCTTATTGATCAGTTTTATTCAGCTCCATACTCTGTTCACAGCTGCACGTGTGAGACAGTGATGTGGGAATCGTCATGTTCTGTTGTTTACGCTGCTTTTTGCACAGGTAGAAATGAAGCAGCTCTACTGTTGTCCTGTGTGGTTCGGTGCCTCATTAGGCCTCAGTGTTTTTTCTTTGTAGTTTGGCGGAACATTAATGTACCTGCAACAATGTCCCTGATGAAATGTGCCTGCAATTCTTATTTATAGCCCCGCGCTCCAAATTAAATAGCATATGAAAACAAAACACCGCGCCTGTGTCCACACCTCAACATGTCATGGAACTCACCGGATCCTGCTTTTTGTCTATGGTATTTTTATCTACAGATTTTTGAAACACTATTTTTAAAAATGCTCATTATAACTTGAGCCTTTTCTTCTTTCGCACCCACAGCTACTGGAGAAACACTACATCTTCAGTCTTTGCACATTTCAACTCCACTCCAGACTGAACTCCGGCTGTAACCTGCATATCAAGTCGTCACTCTTTAGACTCACAGTTTAGTTCGGTTACTGACGTCGAACATGATCATTAGCTGTGTTCAAATCATAGTTCACCAGGCGCTGTGGCAGGAGAAGCTGTAACAAGTCAAGAGCATGGTAGCGAGTGGCTGGTGTTGTTATTCTCGTCTGCAGATTTTTCCATAATCATTGCAGTTGGGCTGACAGGTATATCATCTGAGACGAGTGTTATCCTGCGGTGCTCTGTGCACAGCGGCGCTGCAGATCAAATTCAGCTGCTTCAATGCAGGTGTTCCTGGACTGAGTCACCTCAGCCACTGTGTTAAGAGACTTACATTTTTTTTTTGTAAACGACATGTTTTCTTTTTCCTGTCACCTGAAGCTGAAAGACTGTATTTGTATACAGACTGATGTGCACTCATAATCATTCAGATTTGAGCGAGAGCTTGATTTGATTACCTATTCAAATGCATGCAGAGCAAAGAAGCTGATTTTGATCCCTTTCTTTAAATATTTTACAATAACTTAAGTCTGTTTTCGCTTGCTATCTGTTGTTGATTGCCCTTTCAGCTCTCGATTTAATTCCCCAAGCTGAATGTACTTACCTAGAGAACACACCCCCATAGAAAGTATACACACACATTGACTGGTCACTAAACCCAACCACACACAGTGACTTTGCAGTTTATGAAAGAAGGTCCATCTTTGCATGTGTTACCAGAACACATGAGGCTCTAGTTGGAGCAATACTTTGCATTTAAGAATTTGAATGGGGGGGGGGGCTTTTGAAAGCACCTGAGCTGAACTGAATATCTTCTAAACAATAACCAAAATTGCCGGCAGAAAATGAGAATCCTGCTTTTGTTTCTTATAATCGAGGACCTGCCGTCTCATACATTTTCAAGAATGTCAAGTGGTGAATCTGCCACTGTTACTACTGTAAACTCAATATGTGTGGGACGAGAACAAAGAGCTTGACAGGCAAAGCAAAAGTAACTCACTGTGTTGGGGGTGGGGGGCGGGCTTAGTGAATGGTCAATTAGAAGACAGTACCACCATCACACACATTTTATATTCCCATTTCCAAAAATAACAAACAAAGGAGAAGAGTGTGTAATACTTACAACCATACCATTTAGGGACACCCAGCAGTCGGGAGGGAAGTCTTGGAGGAGAGGCACCAGATACTGTAGACAGCCATCCCAGTGACACAGAAGCAGCATCATCCCTATCAAATTAAATATTCTTACCACCGCACTAGCCAGGTCATAGGTCATATGGAAAATCTGCCGGAGAGAAAAAGAGAGAAAGAGGGACCTCAGTTAGACCTCGTCAGTGTGTCTGATCACACATCAAACTGGAGTCAGACAGTCACACAGTGGTTTGAATGGAGATGGTTAGTGTCTCTCAGGCTGTGGTATTTCAGAGACACAAAATTAAACCCAAAACAATAAAACAGATTGAAAAAACACTTAAAGGTTAATTTATCCTCAACGATATGGGAACAGTCAGTTCTGTCTGTGCTCTGTGTTCATTTCCTCTGTTCACGTCTTCTGAAATCTTATGGACGAAACGGAACCGTATACCACAGGAAATCACAAGGAGGGGAAGGGGGGGGGGGCAGGGTAGCCAATAGTTCAAGCAAGATGACAAGCATTGGACACGAGGAAGGAATTTCAACGATGGTGGAAAGAGAGTTAGTAAGAAACTAGGGGCAGCTATATGATGATGTTTGCGCTTTTCTTAAGAGCACAACTCTCCTCGATGTCGCCATGTGTTGTCAGAAACTCGCCTCTGCATCGCCCTCTAGTGGATGTATTGCTTAACACCCATGCCATTATGGATGCATGGAAGTAAGTGGGTAGTGACAGTTGCACGGTTTCAAACAGACATATCTTTCTGCAGCATAATTAAGCCTTAAAACGTTCATAAAGGTAAAACGTCACTCGGAAGTTGAGGCATTGCGTGCCTTTGTGCTTGTAGCCATGTGTGTGTAAAGTGTGTGTGTTTATATGTGTGCATCCTTGCATTCACAAATGTCAGACTGTTCATAATCCAAAATGGCTGCTGTCCAAAACCCACAGACCCAGTGTAGGAAACACACATACAGCACAGAGTAGGTAATGTGGAGAGAATGAAATGCTAAACGATGAAGAGAGTGTGCAGACCTCTGGAATAATCAGCCACAAAGTGGGTGTTCTTTTTAAATGCCGGGCTCTGGGGCGAGTGTTACCACTCGTGCGGCTGTTTAATCACTGCAGGAAGTTTTCAGAATAGAAAGTCATCAGCAGGATGAGTAACCATATCTGCGCTGAGAAGCCGTTTCATTTACATTGGAACTGGGCAAAGAGAATTGACTCATGCCCGGTTGGCTGGGGCGCTAATTCATGAGTCTCCCATTAGCATGCGAAACCCATTACTTCTTTCCAGGTAAGTTATTCCACAATCATCCTCACGCTGAAGCTCGATTCTCCTTCCAAAGTTATATATGGAAAAAGAAGATGGTCCCTGATTGATGGGTTTTGCATAATAAACCTGGCCCATTGGCCAATTTGTTGAATGAAAGATAATTATCTGTACTTAAGTTGATGGCTTTCCATTTCTTGTGAACTGCCCAGTCTGCTCATAATAGTTGCAGTGATTGGAGAGTGGGACGCCGCACTGTCAAAAAAGAATTATAGGGAGGGAGAAATTGTGTACTTCCTGTCTTGTAAGTTTGTAATCAGTGATAAAGTTGTTTAGGGGTGTTGAAGTCACACAGGCCTAAATGTACGTTCAATTACAACTTATGGAAATACTTACTAAAGCTAGAATGGCACTCAGCAGAGCACAGACCTCCGCCAAGGCCCAACAGTAAATATCGGTCTCCTAAATATGCCAGATTTTTTTCATCAGGATCCATGAATTATTCTCAGAGAAATAAACGAAAATGTTGAAAAACATCCCATCTTAAAATTTTAAAGAAAATGACAAAGACGTTCCTGGATTCACCCCCTGACCCTGCACCAAAATTTAATGGATTTTTCCCTGAGTCATAGCACATCCTTCTACCATGGATTGTTGAAATCCATTTAGTTGTTTTACGTAATCCTGTATACAAACAAACAACAGAGGTTAAAACATAACCTCTTTAGCGGAGGTAATAAAAGAGAAATTGAGAAAGAAATTAAATGAGCTGCAGTACTTACAACGGACATTAAGTCTTCAATCTTAATTCAGATTTTATTACCTTCGCCGTGGAGATTTGTTTAGCAGGATAACGCCAAACCTACCAAACTGATTTCCACCAAACATGAGCCTGTCTCTGGCAAGATCCCATTACATTTTGGTGCGGATGCAGTTTAAGGAGCAGATACAGAACCTTTTTCACTTGTTGCAACATTTTCAATAATTAATCAGAATAATGCACAGATTTTATTTTTCACTGTTTAGGACAAATTATTTTGTGTTGTATTGTTCAGCCTTGACGCAGGTACTGTATGCACTCTACTCGGTGCTATTGTAGTTGTTCACCTATTTTCCTCGTCAGCTATGTTTTGCAACCTCTGGATTGTTTACCTGAAAAAATTATTGAGCACCTCTGACCTAATTGCAAAAGCTACTCACGTCTTCATCTCATAAAATTCAGTTACTCTAGGGCCTGAGTGAGGACTTGGTGTATTCTGGCACAATTCTGATCCAGTCTCGCCATGCGTTTGCAAAATTCACCAATCAAAGCCCATCAAAAGCTCTTTGATTCCACAGCTCTCCACCCCGGTCCATTGTGGCTGCTCCGTAACCTCTCTGCACAAAGGACAGTGACCAGGCGCAGAGCAGAGGAGAGAACAAGAGGCTGAGCTGAGGCCCAGATCCCTCCACGGCTCAACTCATCCACAGGGAGAAACGGTGCACTGGCCTGAAGGGCTAAAATTAGCCACTGGCGTACAGGATGGCTGCCTACATCTTTATTCTTAATTTAGCGGAACGCTCTCTCTCTATCTCTCTCTCTTCGTGTGTGGTTGTGAGGGTGTCTTCACATTCATCACAATTTGATGATATAAAAGAAAAGAACTAGACACAAAAGAAAAGACAAAAAGGTAACTACATATTCCTGGAGGGTTTGAGGTGTGGAAGACAGCGAGTGGCACTTTGCTCCCTCTTTGAATTGAAAATGATTCGCACCAGGCAAGAAATAGAAAAGGGTCAAATGCTTCTCTGCACTTATCCTCCTTCAACTGCTGTGGGATTTTAAATACCACAACAAAGGGGCCTCGGGGAAATGGGGTGCAGCAAGTGATGAGGTCATGTGTGTTCAAAAGGTTACAGAGGATTTTGCAAATTCCCAGGGATTATTTCACTTTGCTGTGAGGCCTCAGCGACCTCTGGGGTCACGCTGAGTCACCGAGGCCGGGGAGGGAAAGATGTAGAAACTCATTAACGCGATGTGGGTTTTGTTTGGGTTTGTATTTCATGGGGTGTCCATTTAAAAAGTCTGCTAGGGGCCGCAGGTATAGCCACAAGGTAGTGGTCTATTATTAGCGCTCCTAATAATAGACACGCCGAGTGGAGATCACTGGCCAGAGGATGATACAGGTTAACCTTCATTGTGATGAAGGAATATATTTGGAGGAAATTAAACTATGCAAGGTTTCAGTTGCTGTTATCTATTAAGATAAAAACAATCTTGCAATGTAGCAAGTTTATGTATTTTTGTTTGTACCACTTTGTTTAAAAATCCTGAGCATCAAACCTGTTTCCATTGATGATGAATACGTTCATCAACGTTTTACTTTCTTGTTTCTTACTTTACTGCAAAAAGGATTAAAGGAAGGACGGAAGGAAGTTTAGGTCCTGGGTCATAATGCGCATAGAAGTCTGGTGCGGCACTGAGGGAACTGAAGGACCCATGTCATTTTCAGGATATGTTTCACAGTCTTTATTCAACATTTTGTGTGTTTAGTGATCTAGCACCACTGGAAAGTAAAGTACATTAAGACATCATAGCAGTTATTTTTTTATATGAACTATTTAAGCAGCAGAGCAGTACAGCTAATGAGGGATTGAAGAGGCCATCATAACTATCTATTGGGAGCAGCAACCCTGGTTTTACAGAAGAACAAAAAACTATGAAACAAAGCCCATTGACAATTTTAGTTGTTGAGCCCCCCCACCACCCAACAAGATTCAAGGCTTCTGATTGGTTGCTGCTCAGGAGAAGCACTAGTTTAAGCTTCCACTGTGCTGTCATGCAGGACCCTGCAATCTTTTTGCATTTCTATGGGCTGATGTGTCTTTGTGTTTCTCCTTCATCGGTGTATTGATTCGGTTTAGGGACTGTGGCCGTCTGTTTGTGTTAATCCATGTATCCAGTGTTTGTGCAGTAACACAACTGTGCCCGTGCGTGTCTCAGGTTGAACGGAGCCGTGTACAACTCACCTGCTCGCGTAGCAAACACACAGAGAGGAGGGGGGGTGACATTAAACCAATATTCCAGAACATTGTCCCAAAAAGGCAGTCAAGCAAGCTCTGCATTTCAAGATCAGATTTTTTTTGTTTTCTGAGTGATCTCTGCCTCTATAAGCCATCATACACCATATTTACTTCAGGAAATATGAGGCACAGACGGAGCAAAAAGCAACACCATCACTCACAGCTGGCATGGGCAGAATATAGGCTTAGAATTAAGTGCATCAAGCTTAAGTTTGACCGGGGACAGGGGCAGAGGTCGACATAATCCTCTAATACAGTGCAGTCAAACAGCCAAGATGTGATGTGATAGCCACACAAGGTCACACGCCGGCTGTGTCTCGCCAGCGCAGCGCTCAGTCACATTTGGCCCATCCCCGTCCATTCATCAGAAAACAGTATGGAGGAGTACGAGACGTGAACAAAGGAGCTTCATACACTTCTTTGAATGAGAGTGAGTGCGTGAGTATAAAAATCGTAAATGTGATCCAACATGTGTTTTGCTTTGACTTCAAATGGGTTTACAGCACAGCTGTCAGTCAGGCTGACGTGTGTGTGTGTGTGTGTGTGTGTGTGTGTGTGTGTGTGTGTGTGTGTGTGTGTGTGTGTGTGTGTGTGTATTCTGTAGACTTGACTTTTTGAATCTGATGTGCGGAGAAAAGAGCATGCAGGAGAATTACTCATCATCAAGCTGTGGGCCTGGAACACGCAATTACAAAGTGTTCTTTATGCATCTTCAAATTGGACACGAGTGACCTCTGTTTGAGGTTAGTGAGGATTAGCGAGGGACTAATTTGAGGGGATTAAATCCACCACTGGCTATTACATTGAAGGATGACAAAACTGCTTCCAGGAAAATCTGGAATTCTCCCGCTTAACGTCGTCTTGCAAATCTCCTTTCTGGATCCCTCTCCTGGTTTTGCTTAAGCACAAAATTACAGTTGAACTTGGATTTGAAAAATCATATTATCATGTACGGGGAGTTCACTGGGATTTAGCAAGTGTTTTCTTCTACTTCTTTCTCCCTCTTCTTAAGCGTTGTTTTTCAATGAACCAGTTTATAAAAATAAAAAAACACTTCAATTCACTATATGTTGTTGTGGACAAATCTGAAAATGGACCATTTCCATAAATACATTTCCGTGGCCGCCCTCTTCCCCTAAAGAAAAGCAGTTTGCTGGAAGTAATCACAATTCACGTTGCTCTAATGTGCTATGTGTAATCATGTTGATATATGTATAGTACAGCATTAAATAAATATAAATAGCCCTGGCATTATTTCAGAGCTTCAGGCAGCGTAGTGTATGCTCGGACAAGCTAATCAGTCTGCAAATCTGCACACAGCACAGACACAAGATGAGCTGTGTCGCACTCCGCTCGGTTCCCTCCGGATCACGTCAAAGAAACAAACTGCAAAACAATGATTTACCCTGCATAAGAAAAGCAGTGAATCTTTAGCAAAGAGGCAGCACATTTGGGTAATGAGGCCTGGCAGTAATTTGTAGGCAGAGACTTAATTAAAAGGCAGGTGGTAATCGATGGGATCTTTGCACAGCCAGAAAACAAGTAGAGATCTATTAATGTAACAGAACTCTTGAAAGAGGAGGTCATTACTTCTTCCCTGCACGCACTTCTGCTTTACACGCCCAATACAGTGTGGTATCCAAGAAGTAATAGTGAAGGAGGTTAGAGGACATTAGTATTACTAATCGCTCGTGCTGATGGAAGTGAACCGGGAGTCACACTGATTATTTCGCATATGCCTGATCATGGCCTCAAAGTACTTTATATTTTGCTGATCCTGTTCTGTACATGTTGCAGTTGTTGGCATGGTCGTCACATCAAGTACACACTTCGAGTTCGAATCCTGTATGTTCTCCTCGTGTCTGCATGGGGTTTTATTCCGGGTACTCTGGCTTCCTCCCACAGTCCAAAGACGTGCAGATCAGGGTTAGGTTAATTGGAATCGCTGTTTGTCTCTGTGTGTTGGCTTGCGATAAGCTGGCGGCCTGTCCAGGGTGTACCGCGCCTCCTGCCCAATGTCAGCTGCGATTGGCTCCAGCTCCACCCATGACCCCCAAAGGGTAAGAAGTACAGATAACAGATGGATGGGTGTTTTGTATAAAACAACTGCAATAACCCTGTCTGTCGATCTCGGAACCCATCGACTATTGAATTCACAACTAGGTTCGGCCAATATTTTGTGGCTTCCGGTGTAGACAGTGGATTTCCGGGCCAATATTCCGTCTTCCGTTTACAGACCGACGAGCCCACGAGTCTAACCTTTCCCCACACAAACACAAACAGAGATACTTTTTATAGGTGTTTTAGGTCCAGACGAGTTTTGGCTAATCCCCATTAACAGCTACTGTAGATTGCTGTTGCATATGACTCCAAATAAATTACAAAGCTGATAGCTGATGCCTTTCATGTTGATCTTGATGCAAGAAAGAAATCTGGCGTTTAAGGGACTGATAGTCACGAGCATGTGCAATTCGGTGCAGATCCAAATGAAAATCTGGATCTAGTAGATTTAAACGTGGTTTCATTAGGGGACTGTTGGGCCAAGTCGGAGGTATACAATCCGAGTGCCACTCTAGTTTCTCTCCAGTTTTTATTTTGAGCTTTACTTCAATATGGATTCTGTTTAACATTTAAATATCTGAATGCAGCATCAGTATAAGGGCATGTTGTTTATCATTAAATACAACTACTACTTTAAATTAAGGGGCCAAATGTATGTTTAAGTGTGTGTGTGTAAGGTTAAAATAGATGGTTGTAGAACGTGTAGTAATGCTATTCTTTACCGGCTTAGCCTGTGCCAACCATTAATCAAAGCATTCATTTATCATCATTCAGTCATCTCTTGCTGATGTGTCAGTCACAAGTTAGAATAAAGACTCCTCCTGCCTGAGTCGCTCTCTCTCTCCCTCCCTGTCTCTCTCCCTCTCCTATGGGAGCTCTGCCGCTCATCCGCTCCGTTTTCCATCATTTCTGTGTCCGTCAGCAGTATTCTCTTGTTCTTCCACTAAGCACATCACACTCCACCGCGAGCCTCGCTGCCTTGCCCGCTGTCTCACCCGCTCTGCGTCTATTTTGGTCGTGTGAGCGTGATAACCCCGACGCTTCTGTTCCGCCTTAATCTGTGCTCTACCATTCAGAGCGGCGTTGGCAGAGGCAGCATCCTCTGGGGCACAGGCTCACACAGCCACAGGAGTCATGTTTATGATGTTTTTCGGCATGGAACTCATTTTGTGTAGCGTGTACGGAGGAAACCGTGTGGCGAAAAAGTGCTTCACGACTGGAACACTGACTTCAAATGTTCTATAAGAATCCTGCACCTTTAAAACGTGTGACCCACACTCTCTGCTAAGCCTCCACATGTCCCTACGTGGTCATTATTCTCAGAGGGGATTAATGTATGCAGCTAATTTGTGCACATTCTTCCAGAAACTTCTCTCAAGGCTTCTCTATGTGCGGGAAAAGGCACCAGTGTGTCCGATGAACAAGTGAATGTATTTATGGGTGAGGAGGAGGTTGAATGTTCTATTGATTTGTACCTGCAACCCGAGCAGTGGCAACAAAATAACATCAGCTCGCCTCGAAGAAAACATGCACACACACACGAGTGACAGCTCCAAACACGAGCGACGTTGCAGCTCATCAGAAAATCGACGAGAGACACAAAATTAATTCTGCAGTGCGAGTGGACATATTGTTCAGAAACGCGCCAGTTGGCTCGAGAACCAGCGTTTTCCCATGTGACCCCTTTTTCCACACCAATTGTCTGGCTATGCAAGTCTGTTTCAGCCCGACAGTTTGACAGCATCATTCCAGGAATTAAATCATCGTCAGTCAGTCTGTCAGTCTGTCAGTCTGTCAGTCTGTTTGTGATGGAGGGCCGACAGACGGCAGAGGGCCAGAGACAAACAAGAGGCAACAGGGAGGTGACGGAGGATAAATATGACATCTCATTGGTTTGTATGCAGGTCGGTCATCAAGGATCATTCATTAATAAAGCCTTAATGTGTATATGTATGTGGATTTCTTTAGGACATAGGACAAGATGGTGAATATCTCTTCTACGTTTGAAGGTCTTAGGTACTAGTTTGATGATGACTAGTTACCAACCACCAGCAGATGTCTGCGACCACCATGTTCGAACTTAGCATCCTGGGTGTGCGTCCCTAACATCCTAGGGTGCGGCTGGGGTCTTTATTTCTGATCCATTGGCTGCATGTGTTATATATCATCACATTATATATTATTTGGTGTCTCAAAAACTGTTGCTACTGTTTTATACAGTTACTATGATACATTTACTTTTACAACTTTTAACACATCTCAATATATAAAAATCTTCATCACTTTCTCTCTCTACAGCCGGCATGTGTTAAATGTTGCTGGGTAAACAAATAAAGTTTCCAAAATGTCGAACTCACCTTTAATGTTAAATCTTCAATATTCAATCAAGATTTACTAAACCAAACCAAATTTGGAGGAGTCAAGTTTTTCATATCTTTTGGGCGACTATTATTAATATAATAATATTACAGGCAATGATGCAATTATATAAAAAAGACCCCAAAAAAAGAAAGAGGAAGACAGATATTGAAAAAAAGTGGAAAAATAGTAAGAAATGAGCAAAAGAGGGAAGAAGACAACAAGTCCTTGATGTAGTGGGGGGGGGGGGGGGAGTGAAAGAGAGGAAGGAGTGAGTGTTGCAGCCTGAGTTGTAGCTGTGCTAAGAAGGCCGTCAGGGCAGATTAGTGCCCATGTGAGAGAAGGAAGGATTTGATTGGATTGCACAGGGTGACCTGTGCTGCGCTCGGGTTAACACCAGCAGGACGGACCCTTGCTCCCACAGTCCACCACCAAGACACACCTGCCATACGTCCCAGTGGTGTGATTTCACACTGATGAATCATCCATGGGCAGAGCTGCAATTGATATTTCCTGGAGGCTCAAACTCGGCTTGTGACGACTCTAACACAGGCCGCGTCACCTCTCAGTGTGATGGGTCCAAAAAGAAACCATTTATACTGCGGAGGGAAACAAGTGGTGCTATACACAGGTAACACAGCAGCTCAACAGTAAATACACAGCACAATGAGGGCAGCGTATTATAATCGGTCATATGATCCACAGTGGAGCTACAGCACATTATCTGGTCTCACATACCTCCCACTGTGTTGGCTGTTGCATCGAGGCTACACCTGATATGCTGCATAATCTAATCTGCAGTCTCGTCACACTATAAAAATACATATCTAATGTATAGAGGAGTCATAGTGTATTTCTAAAATGATGCCCCGATACGAGACGTTATAAACTGCTGCTGCCCGGCTGTCGTCATGACAGATGGATGGATGATGGGTCCATCCATCTGACTACATCAATCCACCACTACATTAACTCTTGGGAAGTGAAAGTAGACGAACACCAAATGCATCACTAGTCACTAATTAATTAATTTGCACGCGGCGTAATTACAGGATGTCTTACATACATTTTGTCGCCCACTCCTAAATAACCGATGGATCATTATGTGCCTCCTGCATCAGTCACGTATGTAGGGCTGTGAGGATTAATTGGTAAATTGGCTGAAAATTAATCAGGAACTATTTTAAACATGGGATTTATCATTCGAGTTCGGGTTCAAGCAAAATGCCAAAGCTGTAATGATGCAAGCATCTAAATATGAGGTTGTTCTGTTTTCCTTAACTTGAATTAAAGGGATTTAATATCATTGGGTTTTAGATTTTAAAGATAGGGTTGGAAATCCTGGAAAAGCCAGCGAGGGCAGGCTACACTTTGAAAAAATGCAACCGATACATCCCAGCCCCTCCCATTAGCCCTCTCAGCAAAGCCACGCCCCCCAAAACACATGAATGTGCACTGACTGACAACCGAGACTTTTCCATGACTCACTCGCTAACTTATGGCTATCGTCTCTGCCTCAGCCGTGTATGTCCCCCAGCAGTGGGAGCACGGTTAGGGGGCGCACAGGCAGGTCGGTTACTGACAGACACGTGGTCCCTGCAAGGGTTTGATTATGGCCGTCTAGATTTCAACAAAAAAGATCAAAAAAACTGTTTTTACCTATAAATCCAAGAAAATTCAATTCAGTTTTGGTGTTTTTTTCCTCTAAAAGAACATGACATTTTACCTTCGACTTTTCAGAACTGGGATTGATATTTTTAGCAATTTTCAGTCAGTGGTGAGAACAACCGTTACCAGTATGGACAGTGGAGCAGAGATTATAAGAGCTTTCCCCAGCTAACAACCAGGGATCACCAATGCATCCGTTTCCCCAAATACCCCCCAGCATACCCTTCACTCACTCACACTCACACACACACGCACATGCACACACAGCAACCACCAACAACATCCCAGCGGGCAAAAATAACCGAGATTAGCCTAATCTCCGCTCTTATCACTTCAGCCCCCCTCCCAAGACTATATCTGTCATCTGTCTGCTTACTGTATCGTGCACACCATGCAGAGGGAGACTTGTGTTCACGGGTGGGGGGGTGGTGGGTGAGGGTGGGGGGTATCCCATGGGGATGGACAGGAGATCAAAGCAGTGTTCACTCACTGTTTCTCCGCTCAGAGCTCTGGAGGGGGTTCGTTCAAAATCGGGAGAGAGAAATAAAAATAATGTTGGTGCGGAATATCAAAACATGACATGATCCTAAAAACTAAATTATGCTAAAAATA